>NW_026895781.1:0-18056 GCF_033153095.1 Gastrolobium bilobum | reverse complement strand
CTTGGATCAGTGGCAAGGTTGTGTTGCATGTGATCAAAAGATTACGAGTTTGAGTTTAGGAAACAGTTTTTTTGTATAAGGGCAAGTTTGCGTACAATCGACCCTTATCGCTACCTTCACAAGTCGGTGAGCCTTGTATAACGATATTTTCCCTTTCTGTTATCTTAAAATAGCCAGGAAAAGAAAAAAAAACAAAGTGTGAATTAATCACACATTATTTTGTTTCTGTGATGTTGTTCAAATTGCTGACAGCACATATCTCTGGAGTTGATTCATATGAGTTTCTTGTAAGATAAGGAGGACGCATGATGATAAGATTTGCATAAACAACGGTCCATATGCATGCTTATGCACCTTTTTTATACATGCGCTTGCTTATGCACATTTTTTAATATGTCTGTACAAGGACAACGATCTTTTGTGACTTCAGGCCAAATCATAAACAACTAAGTCTTATATATAAAAGATGCTAAAAAGTTAAAAAGGAAACCCCCAAAAGAAAAAAAGTTGATGTTAAAAACCACTTGAGGAAATCCAAGGGTATAAGTTCCTTTTGCAATCATTCCTAAGTACGATTTGCTAGTTCCTTTTGTGGAAGAGAGAAAACCAAAAACTGAAATAAAACCAGTTTATAATGAATTTGTATTATCATAGAATAATCAGTTGTAACGGTTTTTCAAGACATCACCAAAAAATAGGTTTTCTCTCATCATGAAAAATGTCACGATTTTTCGAACGTGATTAGTGAATTGCATCAATTTACACGTTTTATTTCTATAAACACCGATTTAGATTCTCGCTTTCAAGGCAACAAAATTGGGAACATGGCCTTCTATTTCGATGATATATAAGAGTGTCTTTTTTAATAAAATTGGCCGATGTATCCAAAAAACAAAGGCAATAAATTAATCAAACTTAAAACACAATTTGGCTATTTGAAAATTTGTTTCCAACTTTATTTGTTGATTTGAAGTAGTTTGAATTTAGTTGTGAAACTTGTTTGGCGAAAAGCCATCGATATCTTTTCCAATTAGTTTTAATCGAAATAATGTACCTTTTACATTAATTCACTCTGATATGTGGGGTCCCTTATCCATTCCTGGTTTCTCTGGGGGTCGATGGTTTGTGGTCTTTATAGATGATTGCACTAGGATTGACATGGTTATATTTGATGAAAGCTAAGAGTGAAGTAATTATTATATTCCAAGGATTTCACAAAATAATCCAAACTCAGTTCAATGCCAAGATTCAAGTACTCCGCAGTGACAATGGTGGGGAGTACATGAATAGATATCTTTATGAATATTTCCACCGACATGGTCTTATTCATGAAACTTCTTGTCTTGAGACTTCACAACAGAACAGCGTGGGTTAGTGAAAAAAAGGCATATTCTTGAAACTTCTAGGGCTCTCCTTTTCAACCATCATGTTCCATCTCGTTTCTAGGACGCTGCTGTGGTGACTGTCGTGCACCTACTCAATCGAATGCCTTTAAGAGTTATGAACTTCTCTACACCTTTGGAGGTTCTTTCGCGCTTCACTCCATTGCCATCAGTGTTAACTATCCCTCCTCGCGTCTGTGTTATGTAGCATTTGTGCATATTCCCATGACTCAACACTCTAAATTAGATCCGTGTGCTCTTTAGTGCAATTTTGTAGGATATGGGGTCCATCAAAAGGGTTATCGCTGCTACAATCCTACTACACGACGTACCTATGTGACAACGGGTGTTACCTTCGTGGAAGGTGAAAGTTTCTTCACGCCTACCAATTCTACCTTTCAGGGGGAGACAACTGGTGAAAAGGTGAATTGGTGGGACAAGGTGTCTCTTAATAGCAGTGGTCCCACCATGGAAGCAATTCAAATTAATATAATAATGTTGTAGAGATTCCCAAACATATGGTTGATGACGTAAAGCCTATTCTATCCACTGCAGTTGAAACATATTTTCGCACAGGAAGAAGTTGATGATATACCTCCACAAGAAGAAGTAGGTATCATACAGCTCCCCTCTTCCCAAACACGTGACCAATTGTCCGAGGATATCCCTCAGGTAAGAAACCATCACTTACCTCACGATTCTAATGTACCTCTGAGTTATAAATTTCCTGACAGGATCAATAGGGGGAAGCCCCCTAATAGATATTATCCGGATGCTGAAGAGAGAAAAAATGAGATACCCTATTGCAAATTATGTGTGTACTGAGAAGCTGTCTGACTCCTTGAAGAGTTTTGTTATGAATGTATCTTCTATTCATGCTCCATGTGGGGTACACGAAGCAATGGAGGATTGAAAGTGGGTAAAGGCTATGGAAGAAGAAATGGAGGCCTTGCAGGAAAATAAAACATGGAGGCTAGTACCACTTCCTAATGGGAAGAAAACTGTGGGGTGCAAATGCGTCTTCTCTGTGAAATACAAACCATATGGGTTTATCGAAAGGTACAAGGCCAGGCTAGTAGCAAAAGGATATACTCAAACATATGGGATAGACTACCAAGAAATCTTCTCCCCAGTTGCAAAACTGAATACAATCTGAGTCTTGTTATCACTCGTTGCCAACTTAGATTGGCCATCACAACAATTTAATGTGAAAAATGTCTTATTATCATTCCCAGATTTAAACGTTGCTGTCCCCAGCAATGTACAAGACTCAATCCAGGAAACATTCAATTAACCCAACATAACAATCTATAGCAACTCTCAGACACAATATGCCATGCATGACTGACCCAATATCATAAATTCCCAATAATGTCATCAGCTTCTTAAAGATACAAGTCTACATTGATTACCCCTCATACAGATAAATAATGTCCACTCCCACTTAGTGTTTAAGGGTATCATGATTTCTCAATAAATCACAGCTATAACACTACCATAGGCTTGATCATATTCTCAAAAATTCTTAAAAATGAAGAATCAAATACATGCAGCAATTGATAAAAAGGACTTCACAGGTTGTAACTTGGCCGGGTTAAAGGGTAGGAATATATGGATGGTAGCTCAAACAACAATGAGATTGAAAAACTGATATTATTTCACTTTAACACATTCAACTCAATGGTTTTGCTCCACTAACATTCTCACAGAATTTTGGGAATTAATTCCTTTAAGCCACTTTTTATGCACATTCATTCTTTTCCTTTTTCTTGCTTTTTCCGTTTTTTCTCTCTTTGTTTTAAGGGCACAGATGAAATTTACATCCGCTAATTACTTGACCTTTGTGGAACTTACCTCAATTTCTTTGTTTTATTTTCAACACATCAGTAATTCAATCTCAATCAAGGTAAGTCACATGAGTAACTCTATTTCGGAGCCATTTCTCATCTCGAGCAACAACCTTAGAAGGTCCAACAACGAACTTCAAATCCTTGTTAACATCTATGTCATCAGGTTGTACAATGTGTGAATCATCGGATATATATCTGCGGAGCTGACTAACATGGAAGACGTCATGTAGATTCGCTAAGTTGGGAGGTAAAGCAAGTTGATACGCCACCAGTCTGACCCTCTTGATTATCTGGTAGGGCCCAATGAACTGTGGACTCAACTTCCTCACTCCCAAGGCACGTCCAACACATGTAGTGGGGGATAATCGAATGAATACATGATCCCCTTCAAAAAACTCGAGGGGTCTGTGCTTGGCATCGTAGCAACTCTTCTGACGGCTTTGGGCTTTCTTCAGCCTATCTCTAATCATCTCAATCTGCTCTGTGGTCTCTTGGGCCAAGTCTGGCCCCATTCACTGTCTCTCTCCAATCTCTGTCCAACAAGTAGGTGCTCTACACCTATAGTCGTACAAGGCCTCATAAGGGGCCATGCCCAAACAGGCATAACTGTTATTGTAGGAGAACTCAACCAGTGGCAGGTACTTGTCCCAAGCATTACCCTGCTCTAACACACACGCTCTCAACATGTCCTCTAATTTATGAATGGTCCTCTCTGTCTGACCATCTGTCTGCGGGTGATATGCAGTACTCAATCTCAATTGAGTACCAAAGGCCTCATGCAACGCTTCCCAGAAGCGTGAAGTAAACTTCGGATCTCGATCACTGACCATGCTTTCGAGAATGCCATGAAGCTTCACAATCTCTCTGACATATAGTTTGGCTAGCTACTCTGTGGAGAAAGTCGTCTTGACTAGAATGAAATGGGCGGATTTAGTCAAACTATTAACCACAACCCATATTGAATCAAATCCAGCCTGACTTCTCGATAAGCCCACAACAAAGTCCATGGATATACTCATCCATTTCCACTCCGGAATATCTAATGGTTGTAACAAACCAGAAGGCTTCTGATGCTCAATTTTTACCTTCTGACAACTAAGACACTTATTCACAAACTGGGCTATGTCTTTCTTCATCCCAAACCACCCAAAAATTCCGTTTTAAATCTTGATACATCTTGGTTGCACCTGGGTGAATGGTGTACATACCCATATGGCCCTCTGTTAGCACTTTTTCCACTATTGGCCCCTTTGGAACAATTAACCGATCTTTGTAGTATTTCACATTAGAAGCATCAATGAACACAAAATCTTGCTCTTTCATCATCTGGATCCCTTCATCAAGCACTTGGGCCGCTTTAACTCTCTCCATTAATGAATTTCGGACTTCAACTGTAGTCATGAAATATGAAGTCTCGAGTGGTGTAACTGAAATTCTCAAATCCCTGAACTCTTCAATCAAGTCATACTCTGCAATCATCATGCTAGCTGTAACGCTCGTCCGCTTCAAGAATCAATGACTATCCCTATAACACCTCACAATTTTAAATCAAGTAATTAAAATATCAAGTGAGCAATCAAGTGATGGATTAGTGAAAATCCTAAAGATTAGGCCAAAATACAAAGAAAGGGCAAAACGGTAATTAGCCAACACGCAACCCTAGGAAGATAAAAATTGAGTAGAATGTCTCAGATGGTAAAAATAACCCTGGAAATGGGTTCAGAACGAAAAATTGAGTGGATAGGCAAGTTTCAGAAAAATCAGTGAATAGTGTTTTTCGCGGGTAAAAATACCGCGTTACGATTGCACCGTAAAACGTGCCAGTTGAATTTTGAGCTCTAGGTTTCAAATATGAGTTACAAATGGTCTATTGAGTTAGGAAATATAATTGTTGATAAAATTTGATGAAAGTAAGTCACTTTGGGGAAGCGTGCCAACAGCGCGCGCAGTAGCTTAAAACAGTGTTTTCTCCGAACGATCGGAAAACTCCGAACTCACCTAATCAAGTATAATTAAAGGAGAATGGTCAATCTTAAAAATTAGAGTTTCTAAATATGTTGTGAATTTACAGGCATTTAGTGGAATTGTAGAGAAAACCGGATGAGTTTTAAGTCGCGTGAGGTGGCATGAGACCCACCCCACTTAAAATCCACTTAATCCACCTCATCACCACTATTCATCATCACCTTCTCTCCTCCCCTTTCAGCCAAAACCCGCAGCCCCTTCACCAACAACACCATTTTTGCTTCAAATTTTCATTTCATCATAACTTGGTCATTTTAGCACCAAATCAAGCGATTTTTGTGTTGAAATTTGTTGGAAACAACCTTCTACACACATTGGTGGTATCCATTCACCTTGAAACCCTCTCATTGGTGAGTTATTGGGCAAAATCAGCAGCGAAAATTTGGGGGAAAAATGGAGTTTCATGGAGTCATTTGAGCTTCCATTGCTTGGAGGAGTCTTGGGTTAGCTTCTAGCCTTTGTTGTGAGTATGTTTCCATCCCATTTACATGGTTTAATTGTGATTGAATTTTTGGAAACCTAAAGCTTGAATTTGATGATTTGTGTTGTCAGAGAGCTCAATTGGAAAATGTGTATTAGATGATAATGTCTTAGAATGATGTGTGAGAGCTAGAAATGCCATGAAAATTATTGATGAAAATTATGAAAATTTAACTTAGAAATTTTGAGGAATGTCATGACTTTGTGTTTTGGAATTTTGTTGGGAATTAATTAATGAGTTGTTGTATGATTATATGATGATATAATGTGGTTGTGTGAGGTGTGGAGTGATTAAAAGTGAATGGAAATCCTAGAATTGCCCTAGGTTACAACTTGGCCTTTAAAGGAAAATTAAGGAATTGATGTTGTTGGAAATTGTTTGAGTGATGAATTATGTGTTAAAAAGGTAATTAGATGAGTTGTGTGGTGATTGGCAAGTGGAAGAATCAATGCAAAAATAATAAGTGGCTTAGTTGGCATAAAGAAGTCTTCCGCAAGAGTTTACAGTTGCGGTCACAGCTTTTAATTATTACGCCTTTTTATGTTTTAAATGCTCGCGTAATAATCGGAAAAAGTTTATTCGCATTTTTATAAATGAACTGCTGTGATTGTAACTGCGCTTAATATCATAATTAATGTTAACAATACCGGTGTACAACGGGCTGTTACATTTTATGGTATCAGAGCAGTTTTGTTAGGGAACTCTGATAATGTATAGTTGTGTTATGTGTTGCATAGTTGTATGTAGATTCTTATCGATTACTGCATATGTGATTCCTTAGTGTGGGTCTGATCAACCCATTCCTTTGTGTTACATGCGTAGTCATCGTAAGAAGCCTGCGTGGCAACCTTGGAGCACCGAATGTAAGTCCTTAGCCTGATGTTGTGGCTGCAGTATTGACTGCTCCATGGACAAGAGATGGCAGTAAGTAAAACATGAATATTATAGGACTTAAGGGAAACAGACTTAAATGTTTTGTCTGACCTTGTAGATGAAATTATAAAGCTGGATTATAAGTGAAAGTTGTAAACAAACCTATGATATGTACGTTATTGCATGGGTGAACCTTGTAATACTACGAATAATAAATATATATAATTAAGATGAGTCTATAGTATGAAGATGGCATTGGTGAAACTTCCAAATAAATGTGTAGTATAGTATGTACAAGTGGACTTGGTGAATAGACTTCATCAAGGTGAGAGGTTTAGAACCTGTTGGATTGTTGAAAATGGTGAACAGGTATGCTCAGGTATGAGTGTGAATATTCTATTTCTGATTAGAAGTTATAAGTCCCTGATTGAGGAGTGTTATATATAATCGCATATGCCACTCATAGTGGAAAGTGTGTGGAAAAGGCACAATGCTGACGTTGTTTTGGATAGGTACTAATGATATATGGGCGAGTGCTTGTGGTGACTTCGAATATTCCGAGAGACTGATATACCAACAAATGGTGAATTATATAAGTAGTGGCAAGGATGGATTTAGTTTTATGTGACTTGATAATTAAGTTTCAAAGATTCCTATAGGATGAGACTTGCATGTGAGAGACATGGCATTTTTAAGGGTCCATCAGTTAGTAGTGAAATGGCTTGGTGTGGTTGTTTGATTCGAACAACCAAGATGATTGGTGGAAGTTAGTAAAGCTGTGAGTTTATAGTATTTTAAAGTGGACATCCATGATAAAAATGTCGATAATGAAGAAGTGGGGGTATAAACGAAGGAAAGATGATGTTGAATCTATAATATTGTTACAGAATGATGAGTAAAAATGGTTACTTGGTGAAAACCTTAGGCATAAGACCTTTGATACGAAAATCATTGATGAGTGCTGTGTTTAGACTGTGAGAGGTCTAAGTATGGAGTTGAGCTGGTTGAGTTGGTAAAGTTGAGATGGTTAAGCTAATAAAGAGTTTAACAATGAGTGTAAATTATGAATATGAGTTTGTAGATGGAAAAATTTCATGAATATTTGTGGTCGAAAGGCCTTATAGGGCTAATCGAAAATATAAACTAGTATGGGTATTGCTAGTTTCTTATCACAAAGAGAAAGATATAGTTGTGAGTACCTAAAAAGAGGTGAAGACACGTGACAAGGAAAAATAAAGTATATGAGTATAGAATTTAATGTGAGTCGTAATTGTAGGACACGACAAAGTGCCTTTGAAACTAGAAAGTATGTGCTTGGGTGAAAGCCAAGAAAACAACGAAATGATAAGAGTAGTAACAGAAATGGAAAGAAATGGTTGTTGGGGTATTGTCAAAATAGTGAGGACATCGAAAAGAGTTAAGTACTAAAGAACGTGTGAGTTGGAAATACTCCAGGAATAACTAGTGAATGTGCATGAGAACGGTTAGAGCCTAGTATGAAAATGATTAGGTGCTTTTGAGAACGACCATGGGTCAGAAGGATGGATAGAGATGAGAATGAGGTAAATTGATACCGACAAATCCGTAATATGGTTATATTATTACCTACAAATCAGCGAAAGAGAAACGGTAAACCAGAGAAAGTTTAAAGTATTATGAATTAAAATGTCACAGAACCATGAGAGACGAGTAATTATGAAGGATCAAAGGATAATGAGTATCATAAAAAGGAGATCATGCTTGTGATAAAAGTAATATGGTAAAGATACACACTTGAGGATGCTACTTGGGAGCGGGAGGATAAGATTCTCCGGCTGTGTCCTGAGTTAGCAGATGAGTATGATTTAATTTTGCGGACAAAATTCTAAAAATTTGGGGTGAATATAACACCTCACAATTTTAAATCAAGTAATTAAAATATCAAGTGAGCAATCAAGTGATGGATTAGTGAAAATCCTAAAGATTAGGCCAAAATACAAAGAAAGGGCAAAACGGTAATTAGCCAACACGCAACCCTAGGAAGATAAAAATTGAGTAGAATGTCTCAGATGGTAAAAATAACCCTGGAAATGGGTTCAGAACGAAAAATTGAGTGGATAGGCAAGTTTCAGAAAAATCAGTGAGTAGTGTTTTTCGCGGGTAAAAATACCGCGTTACGATTGCACCGTAAAACGTGCCAGTTGAATTTTGAGCTCTAGGTTTCAAATATGAGTTACAAATGGTCTATTGAGTTAGGAAATATAATTGTTGATAAAATTTGATGAAAGTAAGTCACTTTGGGGAAGCGTGCCAACAGCGCGCGCAGTAGCTTAAAACAGTGTTTTCTCCGAACGATCGGAAAACTCCGAACTCACCTAATCAAGTATAATTAAAGGAGAATGGTCAATCTTAAAAATAAGAGTTTCTAAATATGTTGTGAATTTACAGGCATTTAGTGGAATCGTAGAGAAAACCGGATGAGTTTTAAGTCGCGTGAGGTGGCGTGAGACCCACCCCACTTAAAATCCACTTAATCCACCTCATCACCACTATTCATCATCACCTTCTCTCCTCCCCTTTCAGCCAAAACCCGCAGCCCCTTCACCAACAACACCATTTTTGCTTCAAATTTTCATTTCATCATAACTTGGTCATTTTAGCACCAAATCAAGCGATTTTTGTGTTGAAATTTGTTGGAAACAACCTTCCAAACACATTGGTGGTATCCATTCACCTTGAAACCCTCTCATTGGTGAGCTATTGGGCAAAATCAGCAGCGAAAATTTGGGGGAAAAATGGAGTTTCATGGAGTCATTTGAGCTTCCATTGCTTGGAGGAGTCTTGGGTTAGCTTCTAGCCTTTGTTGTGAGTATGTTTCCATCCCATTTACATGGTTTAATTGTGATTGAATTTTTGGAAACCTAAAGCTTGAATTTGATGATTTGTGTTGTTAGAAAGCTCAATTGCAAAATGTGTATTAGATGATAATGTCTTAGAATGATGTGTGAGAGCTAGAAATGCCATGAAAATTATTGATGAAAATTATGAAAATTTAACTTAGAAATTTTGAGGAATGTCATGACTTTGTGTTTTGGAATTTTGTTGGGAATTAATTAATGAGTTGTTGTATGATTATATGATGATATAATGTGGTTGTGTGAGGTGTGGAGTGATTAAAAGTGAATGGAAATCCTAGAATTGCCCTAGGTTACAACTTGGCCTTTAAAGGAAAATTAAGGAATTGATGTTGTTGGAAATTGTTTGAGTGATGAATTATGTGTTAAAAAGGTAATTAGATGAGTTGTGTGGTGATTGGCAAGTGGAAGAATCAATGCAAAAATAATAAGTGGCTTAGTTGGCATAAAGAACCTAGAGTGAAATATTTCGCAAAACGATGCGTAAATGTCGTAAAACGGAAAAATGACGATTGAACTAGCCTCTAAGCAACCTAAGGAAGCGTAATAAAATGAGAAAGAAAATTTAGAAAAATAAAAGTGGAAATAAGCCTAGGATGGACGAACCTACCAAGTGTGGGTGAGGTGATTTTGTGATTTTGCGTTTTGATGATATTTGACGCGTACTGATGGATGTACGTAATTGTATAGGTTGTCGTACGTTGACTTGAATCCCGAAACTTGAATCTGGGAGTTACCCTTGGTCTTGGACCAAGTAGATTGAGGTATGTATTTAGTTCAATGCATGTATAATTGTAAATTAGCATGTATTGTTTGAATTATAAGAGATTGAGAATGTCCTCTGTGTAGGCATTCCGCTGTGTACCAAGTTGTGGGATAAGCTGCTGCGGAGCTAGTGAGGAAATTACTTAAGGTAACCTCTTGGTACTGGGGCTTGTTCCCCTTTTCTGTTCCACCTTGCCAGTTGATGGCAACTGTAAGAACCCGCACCGTTAATTAAGATATTTAAATTAATTAATTATGCAAAAATAGGAAATGATTCCATAATTGACCCTAATAATTAATTATGAGGCTTAATAATCGTAATAAGTGATTAAGAATGCTGAAAGTCGCTTTTCGGAAGAAAAGTGCAGATACTGGTTCTGCTAGTCGGTATAAATGCGTGCCGAAAAAGTATCCCAGAAAATTAAAGTAAGTGCATGATAATTACTAGAATAATATGTAGGACTTATAAAACGAGTTTCAAGTCCAAATAATTAGAACTGGTGCTAGAAATCGGTATTGGCTCTTAAAAGCGCGTACCTGAAAGTTGCTCAGAAAATTATAAGAAAAATATGATAAATCTCAGAAAATTATGTAGTTTCATAATCCAAAGTTTGGGATTAAAATGCTAAGCGTAGCAATTAAAGCTAATACTGTGTGTTTTAACCCTTAAGTGGCCTATAAATACAATAGTTGGGCACAAAACCCTAGGTGTGTTTTTTGAAAGAAACTCAGCGGCTGAGTGTGGCTTCTATTTAGAGTTTCTTGGAGTCCTAGCCTTCTTCTCTAAAGTTTCCAATTTTTTTTCTTCCCCTCTTCCATTGAAACACCACCCATCCATTAAAGCTTTAGTTGTGTTGAAGGAGAACCCTTTGTTGAAGATTTGGGTGCTTTCCAAACCTCTCAAGTTGTCATTTTTCTGTTCTAAAAAGAACCAAGGTAAACTTAATTATCCCTTTGTAAATCCATAAATTGGTTATAACCCTTGTATTATGTGTTACTGTTATTTGTGCGCTCTTTGTAGATGGCCATTGTTTTGTCATTTTTGTTTTATCGACTTGCTTGAATTCAAAATATAAGTCTGTACCTTTTGTACAAGAAATCGGTCACTGAGTCAATGTGTATAATGCTTTGTCTGAATCCACTATGTCCAAGTTGTTTATATATATGTATATATTTTTATATATATAAAAGAACCCACAGGGAGCCGAACCCACAGTGAGCCAAGTATTAGAAAAAGTTCGTTTATCTATGTATGTAGTTTCATTTATATATATAAGACAACGTGTGTGTATATATATATATATATATATATATATATATATATATATATATTGTCAACGTATACATAGTCGAAGTTGTTACAGGGAGTCGTTGAAGTCATTGTTAGAAAAGTAAGCAAATATATTATATATATATATATATATATATAATAAAAAATATATATTTTTGTGGCTATATATATATGTATAAAAGATAATAATTATCTAAAACTAAAGAAGTTAAAGGTTATGTCTCAAAAAGGATCTCTAGGTTCGAAATGAAAAAGAAAATAATATTCGATTGCCTTGGAATTTTAGAATATGTATATTGATACTATGATGGTCATTGAACCAGATTCTTGAGTGCATTGGATTTTATTTGTGGTGTGGACCCTTGTGATACCGAGTTCGAGTCGGAGGGGCATACGGGTACAGGTAAGCTTTCGTGTCCTCGGTTTAGCCATGTTGTGGTTCCACCATGTCCCATGGGGATATGGTATATGCATGTTGTGTTACATGTTTTTGATGTTTTGAAAATGCTGTTGAGCTATTATATGTTAGTGTCTTGTTGATATGCATGGAGGTGTTCCACCTATACGGTAAGCCTGAGTATGTAGAACATACAAGAGGGTGAGGCTGTGGGTGAGGTGCAAGCGGTGTTCCTTGTACTACATGTAGGGAATAGACGTATTCCTACATTTCTCTGGCCAGTAGATAGTGATTACACACATGCCATAGATATCTGTTGCACTACATAGTTTTGGAACTGATAATGATATAAATGCTTTTTGAACTTATATTGCACATGTAAGTGAGCTTGGGGTGGAAGATCCTTGAGGACCCCTTGTCTTACTGAGATTTCTAGTTTAGAGATCTCACCCCACGTTTGGGGAATGCTTATTTCAGGGTCAGGTAATGTTGAGACCTCAGGCGGCAGGAGGCCGGAGCTGAGTTAGATTGCTGTTATATTATGCTGCCATGATTGGATGCTGGATTTGCATGCTGTTTATGCTTATAGCTTCAGTTATGTTTATGGAGTTTTACGTTGAGACTGGTTGCTTACTATGTTTATTTGGTGAGCATGGGGATTGTCCATGACACATAGTATTGTTATGTCTTGATTATGTCTTGAGTCTTTTGGAGTTGTAATAATGTATCAGGATATTGTCCGGATTACTTGATGTAATGCCGTGATTTAGATACACACTTTATCTATATATTGAGGTATTTCAGTAGATGTCTTATTGCAATTTACATACAGGCGATATTTTATGAAATTGATTAAGTAATCAAGTTGGTAATTGATAATGACGTCATAATTGAAAAGAAAAAGAATATTCCGCAAATTTTTAATTAAGCACCGCTTAATACGATGTAATATTAATATTCCGAGTATACACGGGGTGTTACATTTTATGGTATCAGAGCAACGGTTCAAGGGAAAAGTCTGTATGTATTGCAATGATTAGGATGTTTGGTTGTGTCTGTTTTGTGTGTTTGCTCCGTCGAGTATTATTATGATAATGCATATGTGACCACATTGCGTGGGCCTGATCAACTCATAATTTGTGTAACTTGTGCAGAGTCATGGTAAGACCCGGGAGAAACCGCGAGACTTCGGAGGATCGGCCCGATCCTGTCCTGGCTGGATTGGCTGAGATGCAGGCGGCCCGACTAGCCGACCAGGAGGCCATGAGAATGGCAAACCAGGCCATGCTGGACGCCGTCAGAGAGGTGAACAGGAAGGCCACTGAGGACGTGTTGGAGGCCAACCGTCTGGCGAACATGACGATGTTTAGAGTCATGTTGGAGGAGATGAGGAATGGTCCTGCTGTTGGCCATGTTCCTCCGCCACCACCACCACCACCTCCACCCAGTCTGCAGGATGACTCTCAGAGTCAGATGGGAGATGGCAGTCATCTTACAGGGGCCATGCAGACCGTCCCTATTTTTGTTGAGGATCGTGATGAGATCGATCGCCGGCTGAATGCTTTTCGTAAGCATAAGCCACCTGCCTTTGATGGATCCTTTGATCCTGTTGCTGCTGCACGTTGGCTTCAGGCGTTGGACAAGATATTTCGGGTCATGTAGTGCACAGATCCGCAGAAGTTGATGTTCGCTACTTTCATGCTGGAGGGCGATGCCCATGAATGGTGGACAAACCTTTCTCATGTCTACGAGATGCAGGGTCATGTGATGACTTGGCCTATGTTCGAGGATTTCTTCTTGGGTCAGTACTTTCCATATGACGCTCAGGAGAGGCAGCAGGGAGAGTTTGACAGATTGGTTCAGGGCTCGTTGTCTGTGGACGAGTACCTGGCCAAGTTCAACCAGTTGGTGAAGTTTGCACACTTCAGGATGGCGAGGCCTACTCCTACATTTCTGGCTGCTAAGTTCCGCAGGGGACTTAGTGAGGATATTGCTGGTTACCTAGCTGGTTCTGCTTCTAGAGATTTTGGGACACTGGTTCAGCAGTGTCGTGATATTGAAGATTACTACAGCTCGAGTAAGGCCAAGAGGGCCAAGGTTGCTGAGGCGACGAAGGTTGCAGCTGGTAGTTCCACTTCTTGGCGAGACAGGAAGTTTGGGAACAAGGGCAAGGGTAAACCGTTGGCAGCTCGGCAGGCGCCGAGTCAGTTCAAGAGGACTTCTGCTCAGGGGAGTGCAGCGAGACCTCCTGCTCCCAGGTGTTCGGGATGCGGGAAGACTCATTTTGGGCCGTGTTCTACCGGCCAGTTGATTTGCTTTCAGTGTGGCAAGGAAGGCCACTTCTCCAGAGATTGTCCGTCGGCGACGACGAGGGTTACTGCAGTGCAGGCAGTGCCACTTCAGATGGTTCCCCTTCCACCTGCTTCGGCACCGGCAGTGCCACCATCTTCTGGGAGAGTTTATACTCTGGATCGTCAGCAGTCGGATCGAGCTCCGAACCTTGTCAGAGGTACTGTTACGATTGGTTCATCAGCTGTTGATGTGTTGTTTGACTCTGGGGCTACGCATTCTTTTGTTGCTACCCCGATTGCTGTGGGGCTGGAGTTGCCCAGTGATGTGCTTTCTCCAACGATGCGGGTGACTACCGCCACCGGAGAGAGATGCGATGCTACCACTGTTCATCGCGATGTGGCGTTTCAGTGGGATGGCCATGAGTTCTCGGTGGATCTGATAGGATTGCCGATGGCCAACTTGGAGGTTATTCTGGGCATGAATTGGTTGTCCAGAAATTGTGTGATGATTGACTGTTGTGCCAAGCGTGTAGTGTTGTCTCCGTGTGATTCCACAGCCAGTTCCTCGCCGTACATTTCGTTGCTGCAGGCTAGGATAGCCTTGAGAGCAGGGGCATTCAGTTATGTCATGTTGGGAGGTTTGGTGAGTGGTACACAGGAGGACATCACCGGCATTCCTGTGGTGAGGGAATTCCTCGAGGTGTTTCCTGAGGATATTCCTGAGCTTCCGCCACAGAGGGAGATAGAGTTCTCCATAGATCTGTTGCCTGGTGTGGGGCCGATCTCTTTAGCTCCATACCGGATGTCGCCACCGGAGTTGGCAGAGCTGAAGAAGCATATTGAGGATCTTTCAGCGAAAGACTTCATTAGACCGAGGGTGTCTCCTTGGGGAGCACCGGTTATCTTCGTGAAGAAGAAGGACGGGACAATGCGATTGTGCACCGACTACAGGCAGCTGAACAAGGTGACAATCAAGAACAAGTATCCTCTTCCTCGGATTGATGATCTGTTGGATCAGCTCAGGGGTGCTTGTGTGTATTCCAAGATTGATCTCCGGTCCGGATACCATCAGATTCGGGTGAAGCCAGAGGATGTCCCGAAGACTGCATTTCGCTCGAGATGTGGTCATTTTGAGTACTTGGTGATTCCGTTCGGTCTCACTAATGCACCTGTTGTGTTCATGGATTACATGAACAGGATTTTCCAGCCGTACCTGGATCAGTTTGTGATCGTCTTCATTGACGATATTTTGATTTACTCCAAGACGGAGGAAGAGCATGTGGAGCATTTGAGAACTGTTCTGCAAGTGCTGAAGGAGAAGAAGTTGTATGCAAAGCCTTCAAAGTGTGAGTTTTGGCTCAAGTCTGTGAAGTTTCTTGGGCATGTCATTTCTGCTGAGGGAGTTGCAGTGGATCCGAACAAGATTGAGGCCGTACTGGATTGGGAGAGACCCAAGACAGTTACGGAAGTGAGGAGCTTTCTGGGTTTGGCAGGTTACTATCGGAGGTTCATCAAGGGATTCTCCACCATGGTTTTGCCATTGACTCGCCTTACTCGGAAGGAGACTCCATTTGTGTGGACTCACGAGTGTGAGGTCTGTTTTCAGGAGTTGAAGGAGAGACTGACTACTGCTCCTGTGTTGGTCCTTCCTGATCCTGCGCTTGAGATTGAGCTTTACACCGACGCCTCCGGGAAGGGGCTAGGTTGTGTGTTGATGCAGTTGGGCAAAGTGATTGCCTATGCTTCGAGGCAGTTGAAACCTCATGAGGAGAACTACCCTACTCATGACTTGGAGCTGGCTGCTATTGTGTTTGCTTTCAAGATTTGGAGGCATTATCTTTTTGGCTTGAGGTTTGTGGTGTTCAGTGACCACAAGAGTTTGAAGTACCTGTTCGACCAGAAGGAGTTGAACATGAGGCAGAGGAGATGGATGGAGTTCATAAAGGACTACGACTTCGAGCTAAGGTATCATCCTGGCAAGGCCAATGTGGTAGCTGATGCTTTGAGTCGGAAATCCAGTAGTTCATCCAGTTTGTTACTTGGTAACTTTGATGTGGTTGAGAAGTTCCGCAACTTGGCAGTGACCGCTCCGTGTGAGAGTGTACTTCGCGGATTGGAAGCATCTGATGTTGTGAACGAGATGCTTGAAAAGATTAAAGAGGCACAAGTTCAGAGAGAGTGTCTGGATTATGTGAAGAACCAAGACGGTGTGTCTTGGAATGAGGATGGAGTGCTTTTGTTTCAGCAGAGGATTGTAGTTCCTCGAGGCCCGTTGACGGAGGAGATTATGGCAGAAGGCCATAAGGGTCAGTTTTCTATCCACCCTGGTGCTACTAAGATGTATCAAGACTTGAAGAAGAACTTCTGGTGGCCGGGCATGAAGAAAGATGTTGCTGTCTTTGTGTCCAAGTGTTTGGTTTGCCAGAAGGTGAAGATTGAGCATCAGAGACCGTCTGGTGAACTTCAACCTCTTGAAGTACCACAGTGGAAATGGGAAGGTATTTCCATGGACTTCGTGGTGGGATTGCCGAAGACTCAGGCGGGTTGTGACTCTATTTGGGTCATTGTGGACAGACTGACGAAGTCTGCCCATTTTCTTCCAGTGAAGGTGAGCTTCACTACAGAGCAGTTGGCCAAGCTTTATGTCCGCGAGATTGTGAGGCTTCACGGGGTGCCCGAGAGTATCATTAGTGATAGGGACCCGAAGTTCACATCTCGGTTCTGGGAGGCGCTGCAGGAGGCTTTTGGTACGCAGTTGAGATTGAGTACCGCCTATCACCCTCAGACTGATGGACAGACTGAGAGGACCATCCAGACCTTGGAGGACATGTTGCGAGCTTGCACGTTGGAGCAGGGCTCAGCATGGGATAGGTACCTTCCGTTGGTTGAGTTTTCTTACAACAACAGCTTTCATGCTAGCCTGGGCATGGCGCCTTACGAAGCACTGTATGGTAGGAGGTGTCGGACTCCTACTTGTTGGTCTGAGGTTGGGGACAAGGAGCTTTTTGGCTTGGAATTTGTCCAAGATACCACCTTGCAGATCCAGATGATTCGTGAAAAGTTGAAGCAGGCGCAGAATCGCCAGAAGAGCTACTATGATGTCAAGCATCGTCCGCTGGAGTTCAGTGAGGGTGAGCACGTGTTTGTGATACTTTCACCTGTCACCGGTGTTGGTCGGGCACTCGGAGTGAGGAAGCTGAACGCGCGATATATTGGGCCATACCAGATCCTTGGTAGAGTAGGACCTGTTGCCTACCGGCTTGCCTTGCCTCCGAACCTGGCTAACATCCACGACGTGTTTCACGTGTCTCAGCTTCGGAAGTACATACCAGATCCGTCGCACGTGGTGCAACCGGATGATGTGGAGGTTCGGGAGAACCTAAAGACTCCCGTCGGACCACTCAGAATTCTCGATCGTGGCGAGAAGCAGCTGAGGAGCAAGATCATTCCGATGGTCAAGGTGCAGTGGACCGAAGCTTCCTGAGGAGTGCACTTGGGAGCGTGTGGACGAGCTTCTCCGGCAGTACCCCAAGTTTCGTCCAGGTATGTTTCTGATTTTGAGGTCAAAATCCTAAAAAGGTGGGGTGAATGTAAGAACCCGCACCGTTAATTAAGATATTTAAATTAATTAATTATGCAAAAATAGGAAATGATTCCATAATTGACCCTAATAATTAATTATGAGGCTTAATAATCATAATAAGTGATTAAGAATGCTGAAAGTCGCTTTTCGGAAGAAAAGTGCAGATATTGGTTCTTCTAGTCGGTATAAATGCGTGCCAAAAAAGTATCCCAGAAAATTAAAGT
>NW_026895780.1:0-179984 GCF_033153095.1 Gastrolobium bilobum | reverse complement strand
AACAAAACTAACTTTGGATATATTTAGATATGTGGGTTTTCTATTTTATTTATTTTTTAAATATCTATGGTTTCGATTGGAATGATAACTTGTTGGTTTTTCATCATGTTGAAGATGATGAAAAAGCTGAGAAGATGGAAGAGGATGAAGATGAGGATGAAGCTGAGATGATGGAAGAAGATGAGGATGAATATGGGAGATGGGATGCAATGGGAGATGGGATGCAAGTAGAAGAGGATGAAGCTGAGAAGATGGAAGAGGATGAAGATGAGGATGAAGCTGAGATGATGGAAGAAGATGAGGATGAATATGGGAGATGGGATGCAATGGGAGATGGGATGCAAGTAGAAGAGGATGAAGATGAGGATGAAGCTGAGAAGATGGAAGAGGATGAAGATGAGGATGAAGCTGAGATTATGGAAGAAGATGAGGATGAATATGGGAGATGGGATTTAATGGGAGATGGGATGCAAGTAGATGAGGATGAAGATGAGAAGATGGAAGAGGATGAAGATGAGGATGAAGCTGAGATGATGGAAGAAGATGAGGATGAATATGGGAGATGGGATGCAATGGGAGATGGGATGCAATGGGAGATGATGACCCAACCAGCCTGTATTGTTTGACAACACTCCTAAAAAGGTGTCATTACCTAGGTATGGTACTTCTGCCCTTTCTTTTCTTTTCTTTTCTTTTCTTTATTTCTTGAAAATGTTTGATTATATGCTGATATTTCTTGCTTGAAAAGATTGAGTATGTGGGTTTCTTGCTGATATTCGACTGTGTTCTTTCCTTTCCTTTTTTTTTCTTGAAAATAGAGATTGAGGGTGTGGCTTGTCTTTTGTCAATACCATATGAAATATATGTTTCTTTCTTTCTTTTTCTTTATTATTCTGGCAATATTGAGGGTGTGGCTTTTCCATTATGTTCTTGCTTTTCTTTTCTTTCGATTTCGTTTCTTTTTTTTCTTGATAATACAGTGGATGTTCGATTGTGTGCTTTTGTTTCTGTCTGCCCAGACATCTTATTACTGGACTATTAACTGGTTTTTTTGTTTTTTGATTTTGTCTAGTTGAGTTTGTTAGTTTTTTCAGTTGGTGTTTTATTTAACAAAACTAACATTGGATATATTTAGATATGTGGGTTTTCCATTTTATTTATTTTTTAAATATTAATGGTTCTTTCTTTCTTTCTTTCGTTTTTTTTTTCGCAATATTTAGATGTTGGTTTCGATTGGAATGATAACATGTTGGTTTTTCATCATGTTGAAGATGATGAAAAAGCTGAAAAGATGGAAGATGATGAGGATGAAGCTGAGGAGATGGAAGAAGATGAAGATGATGAAAAAGCTGAGAAGATGAAAGAAGATGAGGATGAAAATGAGGATGAAGCTGAGAAGATGGAAGAAGATGAAGATGAAGATGAGGATGAAGCTGAGAAGATGGAAGAAGATGAGGATAAAGATGATGAAAAAGCTGAGAAGATGGAAGAAGATGAGGATGAAGTTCATGTAGAACTTGAGAAAGGCAATATGTTAATGTTTTTGAGTTATATAAGAGGAGTAGATAACTCTTTAATTATCAACAAGAGTTGTTATATTTTTTGAAAAGGAGTAATTATTCTACCTAATTGATAAAAACATATATGACGTAAGAAGATGACAAATATATATGATACATGGACATGTATAGAGATGACACTAGTCCACTACCATATTCTGAAACAGAAATGTCTTAATAATACATATATATATAATATATATATATGTATATATACATATATATATATATATATATATAAGGTGGAGAGAATTCTAGATATTTGTGCTCGCTTATAGATCTAGATTACTGAATAACTGTTGTTTTAAATCCATGATCTGTTTGGTGGAAAGAGAGAAAATTTATTTATTTTATCATAAGCATTTCTTCAAAATTATAAGGTTGTCTATTTATTTTTTTAGTCCTCTTTTTTAAATTTTAAAGGGAAAATATTTAGTTACAAAAAAAAAAGGGAAAATATTTTTTATTTTAAAGGACATGATTTTATATTATTCTAAATAAAATTATATCGTTTTAATATATATTTAATGATTTTTAATATTTTCTTTCCTCTGTATAATTAGAAGCAGAGAGACCTAAAATAAAAGTCATCTAATTTAAAATGACAATTAATTGTTTACAAAAAAAAATGACAATTAATTTTTCCAATTTAAAATGTGTAAATTTTATAAAAGGGTATGAGACACCGTGTAGGTGTGCATTTAAAACTCAGCAATACTTGTATTTTAGGAAAAAAAGGAAAAGAAGAAAGTTCACTTCAATTATGCATGTGTACGAGGTTAGCTGTGTATACTATGTAGGCTATTTGACCATTTTTGGGCTTTATCATGTGTATTTTCAGAGATGATCTTCAAGGTAAAGTGGCTGAGATTGAAAGTGTAAATTATCTCGAATCCAGTACTTGATTCTTGAAAGGTAAAAATGATTGAAATTATTAGGTGTGGTGGGACTTATGCTATCCGCTAGGGGTGATAATAAGGCCAAGGGCCTATCAGGGGCCTTAGGCCCGGCCCGTTTCGGCTCGGCTCGTCTTTTTTTATTATTAAGCCCAGACTTATACTCATGCAAAAGCTTTTTTATTTAAAAGGCCTCAGGCTTTCATAGCCAAGCCCGGCCTTGAAGCCTTGGAGGCTGGCCCGTATACATTAAATTTATTTATTTTTTATATTTTTATATTAATCATTTCAACATCCTTTTCTCAGTTTTCTGTCTCTGCTCTATCTCTTCTCCCCGATCTAAGTCATGTTCATCATCTATTTTTATAAGCCATGCGGATTCCACGGCTTATAATGATGCTTATGGCGGCGACCGTGGAAGAAAAATTAATGTAAAATGTGGAAGAAAATTTATTGGTGGGGTTCAAATCTAGTGTAAAAAATCTAGAATATTAAGAAATGTGGAAGAAAATTTAATGTAAAAAATCTAGAATGTGGAAGAAAATTAAGGAAAAGCAACGTAAAATAAAGTAAAGGTGATGTTGTTATTTTGATTTTTTAATATTAATGTTTTTTTATTATAAAAGAAACAACTATTATTTTCTTACAAAAAAATACATATCAGTGCATGATTAATGGGCTGAATACGGCTACAAATTGGAATGTAAGGTTTTTATTTTTAATAAATAAACAGGCCACAGGCTTGAGACAGGCTTTTATTTTTTGTAAACGAACCAGGCCACAGGCTAATATTATATTCGTAACAGGTAACAGGCTAAGGCCAGTCTGACACGTTTAAATACAGGCTTGGCCCGTTAAGATCAAAGCTCGGCTCGGCTCGGCCCGTTAACACCCCTACTATCTGCCACATGATCTTTCTCATTTTTGGTGTTTATTTTTTCAAACGTCCTTTTTTTTTCCATTTGGATGGTTTATATTTCTATCTAAGTTTTGAATTTCGATGATGCAGATTCTGCAAAGGACAGAGATATTTTCTGAATTCACTGTCCCCATCCTTTACTTTCACCTCAACTTCATCAAGCACTTTCATAACTCATAGCTATATGTTGAATTGCGAATTGGGTCAACCACATTCCGCTATGGTGGGATGATAGAAAATAATGACAAAGGAAAGAAGCTAGACGAAAATTGCTAATGAAATCAACAGCTAAATAAAATAAAGGCAATAATGGTGAATCTCATACCATTGAAAAGAAGCCTAAAGCTATTTTGTTGGTTATTACTCTAAAGTAGCAAATGCATAATTAATGTAACGAATTTATGTTAAAGTGAGGAATAACAAAGTGGCAATAGTTTTCCTAGTTTCTCATGTTGCAGAAGAAATTATTCCTCTTCTGCATACCCATTAAATATACGGGACTCATTATATTAAAGAAAAAAGATGGATGAGTTTTTATGAGTCTGTAATAGGGGAATAGTTTCTCCGGAGAAATCAATTTCCATTCAATTATATGACAACATGGTTTATTTTATCTCATTGATTGCTTGTCTTGGAGGATTACGTAAAGATTTTTTGTTCTTTCCATTATAGTTGATTATATAGTGTAGAAGTTGGGAGCGGTAGATGGATCAGGGATGGAAATTTCAGATAAGGTTTTGGTGATGCCTGTTTGCTACTGTCACAATTTTAATTAATGACAAATGATTGACTTATATGAAATTTTGGCTCGTGGACAGGCCCTATCTCGTGGGATTATATAAGTTTTTGGCTCATGCAGGCTTTTTTATTTGTAGGATTTTTTGCCTTAACTCGTGCGAGCTAGGGCCTAACAGGAAGAGATAGCCTGTTTTGATGACTCTACTTTATATGTAAATTTAGGGGTGACAATATGGGTTGAGCACGACGGCAGTGGCGGAGCCAGCATGACATGTTAGCAAGTGCCAAAAAATTCAGCTAGTGCCCAAATAGCTACGGTTCTTTGGCTACGACCAAAACGTGGCTAATTTTCAAAAAATTTGAACAGAATTTGCTACTTTTCAAATGTAGCTAAATGAACGTGGCTAAATAAGCCAGTGCCAAGGCAACTGTAGGCCACAACGTGGCTCCGCCACTGCCCGGCGGGTCAACCCGCCAAAACGGGACGAGTTGGGTTGAGATTTTCAACCCACCAACCCACTTCAACCCGCCCCGCCTAGAAGTGGGTCAAAACGGGTTGACCCGTCGGGTTATATATATATATATTTTACAATTAAGTAGTATTTCATTTGTCATTAAATTTTTGTGATCTCCAATTTTTTTTTTACATTAGTACTTCTTAGAAAAAATAAAGAATAACAATTTTATTTATGACAAATGTTATCTTTATATGGAGACGAATGAGTTCCTAAAGAATGTTTTGACAAATATTAGTATACATTTAAGATTGAGATTGAGAAAAATTAAAAGAAGTGTGAAATAAAATAAAATAATATTAGAAAAATTAATAAAATATAATTTATTTTTAAATTTTAATTATTTATTTTTTTAATTGACGGGTTGGTGGGTTGACCCGCCAACCCACCATAAAACGGGGTGAGTTCATTTTTCCCACCCATATTTAATGGCGGGTTAACCCGCCCTGTCCCGTTTTTGGCGGGTTGGTGGCGGGGCGGGGCGGGCCAACCAACGTTAAAAGCATGTTTATAGTACTCACATTTAATCAACAACGAAAAACCATTGTTAAAAATAGGGGGGTGTAAATAGGCTGGATAGAGATAGGCTTTAGCTTAAATAGGTCAGACACATGTAAAATACTTTAGGCATGGCCAGATTCGTTAGCTTGTGCACGCCAATATTATAAATTTAGCATGACGTATATTTAAAAAACAAAAGTCTTGACATAGGCTTGTTAGCCTGTTTAAGCCTACAAGACGTTCAATAATTAAAGAAAATAATTAAAATAATACAATTTTATTATTCAAAACCATTAAAATAATAATTTATTTATTTAATTTAAAATAAATAATATAAAATAGGTCGGCCTATAAGTTTATAGGCCCTCTATGTAAAAGAAAGTCTATGAGATACTTTCTAAATAATTTTTTTAAGATCCGAAACTGTTCTATAATTTAATTCTTTCATTGAGTAGTTAATAATAATAATTTATTCCCCCCTCCTCTCCTTCTACGGTAGTATAGGATATAGAATCAGATATATTAATTAGCATTTTAATTAACATTTATTTATTTAGAATTAAGAAATCTCTCCCTCCTCGATGTATGTAAGTGACAAAACAAAGATGGATTGGATATTTGGATTGGATTGGGCCCAAAACAAAACAAAACAAAGATGATGCTGCTGAAAATAACACCCGACCCAAGTCCATTTATTGCATTGCTTTTACTCAGTGTAGTGTAGTGTCTGATTGTCAAGTCAAGTGTGGCCCTCTCCAATGCAAATCAATGTAATGTGCTTTGGACACTTGACCACGCGCGCGCTTTTTAGCAGGTAATCTATAATAATTTGATTTCAGCGCAAATATTATAATTTAAAGTTTTATTATAATTAATTAAAGATGGATTGGATTGGGCCAAAACAAAACTGATCAAAATAACCAACCATTGCTCTTAGTCTCTCTCACCTATCAATGCATAATCCGAAACATGCAGATGCAGTCTCATCTCAGATCACAAATTTACAATTTACAATTTTCAAAGATTTTTCATCTAAAATTGGGCGGGATTTAATTTAATAACACTCACTCATTCCTCTCTTTCTTCTCTTTCTCTCTCTCTCTCTCTCTCTTCTCCACCAAAGAAAAACCCTAAGCCTAGCCCCCTTCTCTTCTCTTCTCTTCTCTTCTCTTCAATCAAGCTCAACTCAACTCACAATAACAATACTGTTGAAGATCTTGTTCAACAAGATAAGCTACCAACTACAAGCAGCTCCTCAACTCACAGGAAAGGAACTTTCTTTCGCCCCTGCTTTTATTTCATTTCATTTCATTTCGTTGGTTCTACCATTTATTTTAAGTGTGTTGTTGCGTTTTTTTCTTTTTTCTTTTTGTTTCAGCGACCATAAAACATGTATTTTTATTTGTATTTGTAGCTCAGCTTAAAAAAGACACTGAACAGAGGCATTTCTCCTCTTGATGGCACCCGACTCTGAGCCTCTTGAGTTGAGATTCTTCTCAAAAATCTTCCTTTACTTGCTGCTGAGGATAAGGTAACTTCTGATACCATACCATACCATACCTTTATTTTTTCTTAAATCCTCATTATTAATACTGTACGTCATGTATTTGTTTGTGCTCTATAGTCTATGGTTTATTCATTGTATCTGTATTGTTACTTTTGTTTGTAGTGATAAGTTTTTTATAACTGAATGAATCTTAGAAGCTCAGTTTCAGTTCACTCAGTATTATTACTTTGCCTCTGCTTTTAAAAAGTATATAAGAGGAGCTTAATAGTTGTTTAAGTTTAGTGTGTGATTAATTTAAAGAGAAGAAAATAAATAAAAAAATGGATTTGAAAAATTTCTTAATAAGATTGAAGTTTAATTGCGCTGTTTGTGTTACTTTATTTAGGGAATAGGAGAGATGCTAGACTACTGTTCTGTTGATCGAAGATCAGAGTCAGATCCTCAGAGCACCTAATGTTGTGATTTGACAAGAGAGCTTTATTGGTTATTAATTGCGCACTTCTTCTTTTTTTTGCTTCCTTGCTTCTCTCCTGAGCTCCTACCTTTCTCAAAATCTTGGCTTCTTAGGGAATTTTGAAGCTTTTTTTGTTTCCAAAAAATGATAGTGTTATTATATTAAAACTATCTAGTTGTGCTGTGTAGCACTGTATCATTCATTCACCTATTCTGTAGTCTATAATCCTTGTATCTTTTCCCCCAAAGAGAGTCCTTGCTACTGATATCGATGTATTCTCTTGTTTACTCGTACATATATGTTTTCATTGTTTAATTTTAATTTTCACTGGCATCTAGCTTAAACGTAAAAAATGTAATTTAATTGGGCGGGATTTAATTTAATTACACTCACTCATTCCTCTCTTTCTTCTCCCTCTCTCTCTTCTCCACCAAAGAAAACCCTAAGCCCCCTCTTCTCTTCTCTTCTCACCCTTCAATCAAATCACAAAAATGGTTGGTTACCTTTTCTTTTCGTTATCTTCTCTTCCTTCTAAACAAACGATTCATTGAATCTGACTTGAATGAATGTTCTTCTTCAAGTTTTCTTTCTTTCTTTCAATCAAATCACAAAAATGGTGGTTACCTTTGGCCGATGCTCAGCTCAACTCACAATAACAATACTGTTGAAGATCTTGTTCAACAAGATAAGCTACCAACTACAAGCAGCAGCTCAACTCACAGGAAAGGAACTTTCTTTCGCCTCTGCTTTCATTTCATTTCATTGGTTCTTCCATTTATTTTAAGTGTGTTATTGCATTTTTTTTCTTTCTTTTTTTTTGTTTCAGCGACCATAAAACATGTATTTCTTTTTGTATTTGTAGCTCAGCTCAAAAAAGACACTGAACAGAGGCATTTCTGAGCTAGTCCTCTTGATGGCCCCCGACACTGAGCCTCTTGAGTTGAGATTCTTCTCAATAATCTTCCTTTACTTGCTGCTGAATGCTGAGGATAAGGTAACTTCCCCTCCATACCATGCCATACCTTTATTTTTTCTTAAATCCTCATTATTAATACTGTACGTGTCATGTATGTATATTTGTTTGTGCTCTATGATGGTTCATTCATTGTATCTGTCTGTATTATTACTTTTGTTTGTAGTGTTAAGTTTCTTATATATAACTGAATGAATCTTAGAAGCTCTGTTTCGGTTCACTCAGTATTATTACTTTTTGCCTCTGCTTTTAAAAACATGCATGTATATAAGAGGAGGTTAATTAACAGTTGTTTAAGTTTAGTGTGTGATTAATTTAAAGAGAAGAAAATAAATAAATAAATGAATTTGAAAAATTTCTTAATAAGATTGAAGTTTAATTGCGCTGTTTGTGTTACTTTATTTGGGGAATAGGAGAGATGCTAGACTACTGTTCTGTTGATCAGAGATCAGAGTCAGAGTCAGATCCTCAGAGCACCTAATTTGTGATTTGACAAGAGAGCTTTATTTGGTTCCTTGCATCTCTCCTGAGCTTTTCCACTTCATACCTTTCTATACGTGTCTCTCTCTTTCACCTTTCTCAAAAACTTGGCTTCTTATGGAATTTTGAATCTTTTTTCTTTCCAAAAATGATAGTGTGATATTATCAAATTATTAATAAAGATTGAAGATGAAGAATATTATTATTATTTTTTTTAAATTCTAAACATATTAAATAGTATATCATTTTTTTTTAATTTTAAACAATTGTAGTTAAAATCCCTGCTGCTATGACTCCATTGATTATTATATTAAAACTATCTAGCTGTGCTGTGTAGCCCTGTATCATTCATTCACCTATTCTGTAGTTTATAATCTCTGGTGTCATGCATAGTCTTTCGCTTTTTCCCTACAGAGAGAGTCCCTTGCTCCTGATATCGATGTATTCTCTTGTTTATAAGGATGGTAGTATGAGATTAAAGTTTATTTGGGGAATAGGAGAGAGATACTACTGTTCTGTTGATCAGAGATCAGAGCCATTAATTGCTTTTGTCAGTCCTCATTTCACCTAATGTGAAAGTTGTGATTTGACAAGAGAGCTTGCTTTTATTTTTTTGCGTCCACTCTTCTCTCTTGAGCTTTTCCGCTTCCTACCTTTCTATCTCTACGTGTCTCTCTCTTTCACCTTTCTCAAAAACTTATTGCTGCGATCTGTCCATTCTCTCTCACTTTACATTATCTTTGGACTCTCATTTCACTTCCATAGATCCATTGTCTTCAGTTCACCGAAACCGCCACCACCTACCCCATTATATTACAGATCAGAACCACTCTCTTCTTTGCATGTGCACCCAACAAACAACTAGTGTTTTTTTACATGATAATGATGATGCGTTTCAAAATAGTGTTTATGTTATTGTTTTCTCAAAACATTTCCAGAGAAAATAGTAAACACTATTTTCTCTGGAAATGTTTTAAGGAGGTAATAATGGAGCGGAGCAGAACCAAATATACCAAGGTCCTGCCAGTGTTCTGTGGTGTAGATCCCTCAGAAGTATTTCATCAAACAACTGAAGTAGTCACCTCTCTGGTAAGTAAGTACCTCTTCTTCATTCTGTATTATGTTGTGATTGTGGGGACACAACCAATAGAACTCTAAGATTGTCTTCTCTCAATCTTCTTTGCATTTCTGTTTTTTTTTTTTTTGGGGTAAATAATGTTCATTGCATTTTAATCCTCGTTTAAGCGTCTGTTGAATTTTTTTTCTAAATGGTGGTATCAATAACCAAAGTTTCTTTAAAGTCATCTAGATTAAGGTCTTTGTAAATGATTCTTCTCAAGCTTTCTTCTGTTACTCTTGTTTAAAAGATGTTAGCATTTAGTAAAACCAATTTTTTAATAAATATTATTATGATTATATTTATTTTAGTGTGAATCGCGGGTTTTTTTATTAAATTAATCAAAGTAATTAGTCAAACTATAATGAATTATATATATATATATATATATATATATATATATATAGTGATGAATTTTTTCTCAACCCAATCATGTCTCATATTTTTAATAATTAAAATGAATTTTATTTCCTTAAAATTAGAATATATATTTCTCAGCTGTCCATCCACACATATATTTTTTAATATGTATATACATTAGCTAATATAAATTAGCAAATATAATAAATTTTAAGAGTAGCTAAATTAGAACTTCAGAGGGACGAAAATAACTTACGAGTTAAGAGTTAAGAGAATACAACGGTCATCATAGTTTTGCCGCCAAAAAATATAAATTAAAAATTTTCTTTCTCTCTTTTCACTCTTCTTAAGGTTTTCTTAGGGTTTTTTTCTCTGTTTTCTTAAGGTTTTCTTAGGGTTTCTTTCTCTGTTTTCACTCCTTCTTAAAGTTTTCTTGGTTTCTTTGGGTTTCCTAGTTTCTTTCTCTTGTTCTTGCTTGTTTCTTTCTCTTGTTCTTGGATTGTTTTATCAAGACAATGGAATTGGTGAATATGGGAGATGGGATGCAAGTAGATGATGACCCAACCAGCCTGTATTGTTTGGCAACACTCCTACAAAGGTGTCAATACCTAGGTATGTTACTTCTGCCCTTTCTTTTCTTCTCTTTTCTTTTCTTTTTTTCTTGAAAATGTTTGATTATGTGTTGATATTTCTTGCTTGAAAAGATTGAGTATGTGGGTTTCTTGCTGATATTTCTTGCTGATATTCGACTGTGTTTTTTTTCTTTTCTTTTTTCTTTTCTTGAAAATACAGTATGTTTCTTTTTTTTTCTTGAAAATAGAAGATTGAGGGTGTGGCTTGTCAACAGTTGCTTGTCAATACCATATGAAATATATGTTTCTTTCTTTCTTTTTCTTTATTATTCTGGAAATATTGAGGGTGTGGCTTTTCCATTACGTTCTTGCTTTTCTTTTCTTTTGATTTCGTTTTTCTTTTCTTTTTTCTTTTCTTGAAAATACAGTATGTTTCTTTTTTTTTCTTGAAAATAGAAGATTGAGGGTGTGGCTTGTCAACAGTTGCTTGTCAATACCATACGAAATATATATGTTTCTTTCTTTCTTTTTCTTTATTATTCTGGCAATATTGAGGGTGTGGCTTTTCCATTATGTTCTTGCTTTTCTTTTCTTTTGATTTCGTTTCTTTTTTTTTCTTGATAACTGTGGATGTTCGATTGTATGCTTTTGTTTTTGTCTGCCCAGACATCATATTCTTGCTGATATTTCTTGCTGATATTCGACTGTGTTCTTTTTTCTTTTCTTTTTTCTTTTCTTGAAAATACAATATGTTTCTTTTTTCTTTTCTTGAAAATAGAAGATTGAGGGTGTGGCTTGTCAACAGTTTCTTGTCAATACCATACGAAATATATATGTTTCTTTCTTTCTTTTTCTTTATTATTCTGGCAATATTGAGGGTGTGGCTTTTCCATTATGTTCTTGCTTTTCTTTTCTTTTGATTTCGTTTTTCTTTTCTTTTTTCTTTTCTTGAAAATACAGTATGTTTCTTTTTTTTTCTTGAAAATAGAAGATTGAGGGTGTGGCTTGTCAACAGTTGCTTGTCAATACCATATGAAATATATGTTTCTTTCTTTCTTTTTCTTTATTATTCTGGCAATATTGAGGGTGTGGCTTTTCCATTATGTTCTTGCTTTTCTTTTCTTTTGATTTCGTTTCTTTTTTTTTCTTGATAACTGTGGATGTTCGATTGTATGCTTTTGTTTCTGTCTGCCCAGACATCATATTACTGGACTATTAACTGGTTTTTTTGTTTTTTAATTTTGTAAATTTGATTTTGTCTAGTTGAGTTTGTTAATTTTTTCAGTTGGTGTTTTATTTAACAAAACTAACATTGGATATATTTAGATATGTGGGTTTTCTATTTTATTTATTTTTTAAATATCTATGGTTTCGATTGGAATGATAACATGTTGGTTTTTCATCATGTTGAAGATGATGAAAAAGCTGAGAAGATGGAAGAGGATGAAGATGAGGATGAAGCTGAGATGATGGAAGAAGATGAGGATGAATATGGGAGATGGGATGCAATGGGAGATGGGATGCAAGTAGAAGAGGATGAAGCTGAGAAGATGGAAGAGGATGAAGATGAGGATGAAGCTGAGATGATGGAAGAAGATGAGGATGAATATGGGAGATGGGATGCAATGGGAGATGGGATGCAAGTAGAAGAGGATGAAGATGAGGATGAAGCTGAGAAGATGGAAGAGGATGAAGATGAGGATGAAGCTGAGATTATGGAAGAAGATGAGGATGAATATGGGAGATGGGATGCAATGGGAGATGGGATGCAAGTAGATGAGGATGAAGATGAGAAGATGGAAGAGGATGAAGATGAGGATGAAGCTGAGATGATGGAAGAAGATGAGGATGAATATGGGAGATGGGATGCAATGGGAGATGGGATGCAATGGGAGATGATGACCCAACCAGCCTGTATTGTTTGGCAACACTCCTACAAAGGTGTCATTACCTAGGTATGGTACTTCTGCCCTTTCTTTTCTTTTCTTTTCTTTTCTTTATTTCTTGAAAATGTTTGATTATATGCTGATATTTCTTGCTTGAAAAGATTGAGTATGTGGGTTTCTTGCTGATATTCGACTGTGTTCTTTCCTTTCCTTTTTTTTTCTTGAAAATAGAGATTGAGGGTGTGGCTTGTCTTTTGTCAATACCATATGAAATATATGTTTCTTTCTTTCTTTTTCTTTATTATTCTGGCAATATTGAGGGTGTGGCTTTTCCATTATGTTCTTGCTTTTCTTTTCTTTCGATTTCGTTTCTTTTTTTTCTTGATAATACAGTGGATGTTCGATTGTGTGCTTTTGTTTCTGTCTGCCCAGACATCTTATTACTGGACTATTAACTGGTTTTTTTGTTTTTTGATTTTGTCTAGTTGAGTTTGTTAGTTTTTTCAGTTGGTGTTTTATTTAACAAAACTAACATTGGATATATTTAGATATGTGGGTTTTCCATTTTATTTATTTTTTAAATATTAATGGTTCTTTCTTTCTTTCTTTCGTTTTTTTTTTCCGCAATATTTAGATGTTGGTTTCGATTGGAATGATAACATGTTGGTTTTTCATCATGTTGAAGATGATGAAAAAGCTGAAAAGATGGAAGATGATGAGGATGAAGCTGAGGAGATGGAAGAAGATGAAGATGATGAAAAAGCTGAGAAGATGAAAGAAGATGAGGATGAAAATGAGGATGAAGCTGAGAAGATGGAACAAGATGAAGATGAGGATGAAGCTGAGAAGATGGAACAAGATGAGGATAAAGATGATGAAAAAGCTGAGACGATGGAAGAAGATGAGGATGAAGTTCATGTAGAGAACTTGAGAAAGGTCTTAACCAAGAGGACCGAGCAACCCAAAAGCAGTCTCGGGTTGTTTGGACCGAAGAGCTACATCGGTCGGTGTTTTGTGGCCGCTGTTAATGACTTGGGTGTTGACAGTAAGTTATTCACTCTTTCTCTACAATGCAAAGTAGTTGTTATCTTAATTGTTATTAATTGCTACAATTGGTCAATCAATTGATGTTTCTGCTTTATTTTAGCAATACTTTTATTATATTTTTGTGTAGAAATAGCAATCAAATCCTAATAATATTACAATGTGAAAACTAGTTCCATCACCTCTCTTTGCAAACTTTATTTCCACAAGTGTCTTCACATCCACTGCCCAGAATCCAACCATAATTCTTCGAACATCTGTCTCAGCCCCACTTGGATATATAATTTCTGTCATAATATTGGAATCTGCACCAAAATAAAAAATGGCTTCTCCGTTGTTAATACCAGTGTGCATTTCCAAATAACAAACAAATCCACTGCCTATGTAGTCCTCTATTTCAGTAATCCTTTCCTTGGAGTAAGCTAATATACTTATTTGGCATCTCTCGAAAACTGAACAAATCAAAATTCAAATTTTCCTTAATTCGATCATGATTAATTTGGTCTCATGAGAGCTGGAAGCTGCCCAATTGGTCCCAACTGTGTCTTCCATTCGCTGCCAAAAATGGAACAATGATGCCTTTTTCCATTCCTGTGAAAACTCTGGGTTTTTTTTTTGTATTGCAAAAGTATATGTTTGCTGTATTTTTCCAATTGCTGTATTTTTTTGTTCAACATTATTTTGAATGCTTTCTCAAATACTCTTCCTAATCTGTAGTGCACTGGAGTAGATGTCATGGCATTATTGTTAATGAAGTCTGACACATTTGTATGTTCTTTTGATTGCAGAGGTTGTACCTAGAAAAATTCTTCAATTGATGAAGGCTGAGAAGCATCTTACTAGGGCGCATGTGGCCAGCCATCTGCAGGTATTTTTTTCTTTTCCTTTCTGCTTTAATTTCATAAAACCATAGTTTTTCATTTATAGAACTTTATTTGTTTTTTTAATTGCTGCAGAAATAAAGACTTCGACTGAAAAGAATCAGGTCTAAGGCAACCCAGCAAGTCAGTCCTTTTAAATATCCTCTTCATCTGGTGAGATGATTAGTCCTAGGCAAACAAGTAATATTGTGCCATTTCAGGGGTTGGCTGACCAAAGCCAGGATGGCAGTTATGCTTCACATCTTACCAATTTAAGCTCAATAGGCTCAATCTTAAATGAAGACTTGGACTTGGACTTTGATTCTGACTTTGATCTTTATGATCCTACACAAATGATTGACTCGGATTATTACACAAATGATTGACTCGGATTATTTGTTGTCTATGTAGTTGATAACACCAATTATTTGTTGTCTATGTAGTTGTAAATGGGATTCAAATTTAATTCTTTGGCTTCCCAGATTTGTTCTCTACTGAGATTGACCTCCATTCATTTGTATTTTCTTTGAGTTTGTATAACCAACAAGTCACGTAACCATGCATTCTTTCTATTTTTATACTTTTATTTTCACTATTGTTCTTGTTTGGTTAATAATTAGTCTGATCAACATCGACATTTTTTGTGAATGATTGAACAAGATTATTTGTAAAGACTGATGAGTCTAATGTGGATGGAAAATTTAGCTTTCTAAAATTTTTGTGAATGATACCGAAGTGTCAATTACTAGTATAAATGTCCATAGATTATTCAATATGTTAATGTTTTTGAGTTATATAAGAGGAGTAGATAACTCTTTGGATCATATAGCCTCAAATTATGATTGAGCAGGGTTACATAAAAGGGACAAGAGTAAAGGGGGTAAAATTGTTCTATTTACATGTTTTGAGCAAGTGCTTACAGTGGTACTTACATGTAATTGACCTATGAAGGAGCATCAACATGAATCAAACTCACGACGATTTAGTAAAAATTATCAACAAGAGTTGTTATATTTTTTGAAAAGGAGTAATTATTCTACCTAATTGATAAAAACATATATGACGTAAGAAGATGACAAATATATATGATACATGGACATGTATAGAGATGACACTAGTCCACTACCATATTCTGAAACAGAAATGTCTTAATAATATATATATATATATATATATATATATATATATATATATATATATATATATATATAAAGTGGAGAAAATTCTAGATATTTGTGCTCGCTTATAGATCTAGATTACTGAATAACTGTTGTTTTAAATCCATGATCTGTTTGGTGGAAAGAGAGAAAATTTATTTATTTTATCATAAGCATTTCTTCAAAATTATAAGGTTGTCTATTTATTTTTTTAGTCCTCTTTTTTAAATTTTAAAGGGAAAATATTTAGTTACAAAAAAAAAGGGAAAATATTTTTTATTTTAAAGGACATGATTTTATATTATTCTAAATAAAATTATATCATTTTAATATATATTTAATGATTTTTAATATTTTCTTTCCTCTGTATAATTAGAAGCAGAGACCTAAAATAAAAGTCATCTAATTTAAAATGACAATTAATTGTTTACAAAAAAAAATGACAATTAATTTTTCCAATTTAAAATGTGTAAATTTTATAAAAGGGTATGAGACACCGTGTAGGTGTGCATTTAAAACTCAGCAATACTTGTATTTTAGGAAAAAAAGGAAAAGAAGAAAGTTCACTTCAATTATGCATGTGTACGAGGTTAGCTGTGTATACTATGTAGGCTATTTGACCATTTTTGGGCTTTATCATGTGTATTTTCAGAGATGATCTTCAAGGTAAAGTGGCTGAGATTGAAAGTGTAAATTATCTCGAATCCAGTACTTGATTCTTGAAAGGTAAAAATGATTGAAATTATTAGGTGTGGTGGGACTTATGCTATCCGCTAGGGGTGATAATAAGGCCAAGGGCCTATCAGGGGCCTTAGGCCCGGCCCGTTTCGGCTCGGCTCGTCTTTTTTTATTATTAAGCCCAGACTTATACTCATGAAAGCTTTTTTATTTAAAAGGCCTCAGGCTTTCATAGCCAAGCCCGGCCTTGAAGCCTTGGAGGCTGGCCCGTATACATTAAATTTATTTATTTTTTATATTTTTATATTAATCATTTCAACATCCTTTTCTCAGTTTTCTGTCTCTGCTCTATCTCTTCTCCCCGATCTAAGTCATCGTCCCACCAACAGGTAAATGAAGTCATGTTCATCATCTATTTTTATAAGCCATGCGGATTCCACGGCTTATAATGATGCTTATGGCGGCGACCGTGGAAGAAAAATTAATGTAAAATGTGGAAGAAAATTTATTGGTGGGGTTCAAATCTAGTGTAAAAAATCTAGAATATTAAGAAATGTGGAAGAAAATTTAATGTAAAAAATCTAGAATGTGGAAGAAAATTAAGGAAAAGCAACGTAAAATAAAGTAAAGTTGATGTTGTTATTTTGATTTTTTAATATTAATGTTTTTTTATTATAAAAGAAACAACTATTATTTTCTTACAAAAAAATACATATCAGTGCATGATTAATGGGCTGAGACAGGCTTTTATTTTTTGTAAACGAACCAGGCCACAGGCTAATATTATATTCGTAACAGGTAACAGGCTAAGGCCAGTCTGACACGTTTAAATACAGGCTTGGCCCGTTAAGATCAAAGCTCGGCTCGGCTCGGCCCGTTAACACCCCTACTATCTGCCACATGATCTTTCTCATTTTTGGTGTTTATTTTTCAAACGTCCTTTTATTTTTCCATTTGGATGGTTTATATTTCTATCTAAGTTTTGAATTTCGATGATGCAGATTCTGCAAAGGACAGAGATATTTTCTGAATTCACTGTCCCCATCCTTTACTTTCACCTGAACTTCATCAAGCACTTTCATAACTCATAGCTATATGTTGAATTGCGAATTGGGTCAACCACATTCCGCTATGGTGGGATGATAGAAAATAATGACAAAGGAAAGAAGCTAGACGAAAATTGCTAATGAAATCAACAGCTAAATAAAATAAAGGCAATAATGGTGAATCTCATACCATTGAAAAGAAGCCTAAAGCTATTTTGTTGGTTATTACTCTAAAGTAGCAAATGCATAATTAATGTAACGAATTTATGTTAAAGTGAGGAATAACAAAGTGGCAATAGTTTTCCTAGTTTCTCATGTTGCAGAAGAAATTATTCCTCTTCTGCATACCCATTAAATATACGGGACTCATTATATTAAAGAAAAAAGATGGATGAGACATTTTTATGAGTCTGTAATAGGGGAATAGTTTCTCCGGAGAAATCAATTTCCATTCAATTATATGACAACATGGTTTATTTTATCTCATTGATTGCTTGTCTTGGAGGATTACGTAAAGATTTTTTGTTCTTTCCATTATAGTTGATTATATAGTGTAGAAGTTGGGAGCGGTAGATGGATCAGGGATGGAAATTTCAGATAAGGTTTTGGTGATGCCTGTTTGCTACTGTCACAATTTTAATTAATGACAAATGATTGACTTATATGAAATTTTGGCTCGTGGACAGGCCCTATCTCGTGGGATTATATAAGTTTTTGGCTCATGCAGGCTTTTTTATTTGTAGGATTTTTTGCCTTAACTCGTGCGAGCTAGGGCCTAACAGGAAGAGATAGCCTGTTTTGATGACTCTACTTTATATGTAAATTTAGGGGTGACAATATGGGTTGAGCACGACGGCAGTGGCGGAGCCAGCATGACATGTTAGCAAGTGCCAAAAAATTCAGCTAGTGCCCAAATAGCTACGGTTCTTTGGCTACGACCAAAACGTGGCTAATTTTCAAAAAATTTGAACAGAATTTGCTACTTTTCAAATGTAGCTAAATGAACGTGGCTAAATAAGCCAGTGCCAAGGCAACTGTAGGCCACAACGTGGCTCCGCCACTGCCCGGCGGGTCAACCCGCCAAAACGGGACGTGTTGGGTTGAGATTTTCAACCCACCAACCCACTTCAACCCGCCCCGCCTAGAAGTGGGTCAAAACGGGTTGACCCGTCGGGTTATATATATATATATATTTACAATTAAGTAGTATTTCATTTGTCATTAAATTTTTGTGATCTCCAATTTTTTTTTTACATTAGTACTTCTTAGAAAAAATAAAGAATAACAATTTTATTTATGACAAATGTTATCTTTATATGGAGACGAATGAGTTCCTAAAGAATGTTTTGACAAATATTAGTATACATTTAAGATTGAGATTGAGAAAAATTAAAAGAAGTGTGAAATAAAATAAAATAATATTAGAAAAATTAATAAAATATAATTTATTTTTAAATTTTAATTATTTATTTTTTTAATTGACGGGTTGGTGGGTTGACCCGCCAACCCACCATAAAACGGGGTGAGTTCATTTTTCCCACCCATATTTAATGGCGGGTTAACCCGCCCTGTCCCGTTTTTGGCGGGGCGGGGCGGGGCGGGCCAACCAACGTTAAAAGCATGTTTATAGTACTCACATTTAATCAACAACGAAAAACCATTGTTAAAAATAGGGGGGGTGTAAATAGGCTGGATAGAGATAGGCTTTAGCTTAAATAGGTCAGACACATGTAAAATACTTTAGGCATGGCCAGATTCGTTAGCTTGTGCACGCCAATATTATAAATTTAGCATGACGTATATTTAAAAAACAAAAGTCTTGACATAGGCTTGTTAGCCTGTTTAAGCCTACAAGACGTTCAATAATTAAAGAAAATAATTAAAATAATACAATTTTATTATTCAAAACCATTAAAATAATAATTTATTTATTTAATTTAAAATAAATAATATAAAATAGGTCGGCCTATAAGTTTATAGGCCCTCTATGTAAAAGAAAGTCTATGAGATACTTTCTAAATAATTTTTTTAAGATCCGAAACTGTTCTATAATTTAATTCTTTCATTGAGTAGTTAATAATAATAATTTATTCCCCCCTCCTCTCCTTCTACGGTAGTATAGGATATAGAATCAGATATATTAATTAGCATTTTAATTAACATTTATTTATTTAGAATTAAGAAATCTCTCCCTCCTCGATGTATGTAAGTGACAAAACAAAGATGGATTGGATATTTGGATTGGATTGGGCCCAAAACAAAACAAAACAAAGTATGATGCTGCTGAAAATAACACCCGACCCAAGTCCATTTATTGCATTGCTTTTACTCAGTGTAGTGTAGTGTCTGATTGTCAAGTCAAGTGTGGCCCTCTCCAATGCAAATCAATGTAATGTGCTTTGGACACTTGACCACGCGCGCGCTTTTTAGCAGGTAATCTATAATAATTTGATTTCAGCGCAAATATTATAATTTAAAGTTTTATTATAATTAATTAAAGATGGATTGGATTAGGCCAAAACAAAACTGATCAAAATAACCAACCATTGCTCTTAGTCTCTCTCACCTATCAATGCATAATCCGAAACATGCAGATGCAGTCTCATCTCAGATCACAAATTTACAATTTACAATTTTCAAAGATTTTTCATCTAAAATTGGGCGGGATTTAATTTAATAACACTCACTCATTCCTCTCTTTCTTCTCTCTTTCTCTCTCTCTCTCTCTCTCTCTCTCTCTCTCTCTATCTCTCTTCTCCTCCAAAGAAAAACCCTAAGCCTAGCCCCCTTCTCTTCTCTTCTCTTCTCTTCTCTTCAATCAAGCTCAACTCAACTCACAATAATAATACTGTTGAAGATCTTGTTCAACAAGATAAGCTACCAACTACAAGTAGCTCCTCAACTCACAGGAAAGGAACTTTCTTTCGCCCCTGCTTTTATTTCATTTCATTTCATTTCGTTGGTTCTACCATTTATTTTAAGTGTGTTGTTGCGTTTTTTTCTTTTTTCTTTTTGTTTCAGCGACCATAAAACATGTATTTTTATTTGTATTTGTAGCTCAGCTTAAAAAAGACACTGAACAGAGGCATTTCTCCTCTTGATGGCACCCGACTCTGAGCCTCTTGAGTTGAGATTCTTCTCAAAAATCTTCCTTTACTTGCTGCTGAGGATAAGGTAACTTCTGATACCATACCATACCATACCTTTATTTTTTCTTAAATCCTCATTATTAATATTGTACGTCATGTATTTGTTTGTGCTCTATAGTCTATGGTTTATTCATTGTATCTGTATTGTTATTTTTGTTTGTAGTGATAAGTTTTTTATAACTGAATGAATCTTAGAAGCTCAGTTTCAGTTCACTCAGTATTATTACTTTGCCTCTGCTTTTAAAAAGTATATAAGAGGAGCTTAATAGTTGTTTAAGTTTAGTGTGTGAATAATTTAAAGAGAAGAAAATAAATAAAAAAATGGATTTGAAAAATTTCTTAATAAGATTGAAGTTTAATTGCGCTGTTTGTGTTACTTTATTTAGGGAATAGGAGAGATGCTAGACTACTGTTCTGTTGATCGAAGATCAGTGTCAGATCCTCAGAGCACCTAATGTTGTGATTTGACAAGAGAGCTTTATTGGTTATTAATTGGGCACTTCTTATTTTTTTTGCTTCCTTGCTTCTCTCCTGAGCTCCTACCTTTCTCAAAATCTTGGCTTCTTAGGGAATTTTGAAGCTTTTTTTGTTTCCAAAAAATGATAGTGTTATTATATTAATACTATCTAGCTGTGCTGTGTAGCACTGTATCGTTCATTCACCTATTCTGTAGTCTATAATCCTTGTATCTTTTCCCCCAAAGAGAGTCCTTGCTACTGATATCGATGTATTCTCTTGTTTACTCGTACATATATGTTTTCATTGTTTAATTTTAATTTTCACTGGCATCTAGCTTAAACGTAAAAAATGTAATTTAATTGGGCGAGATTTAATTTAATTACACTCACTCATTCCTCTCTTTCTTCTCCCTCTCTCTCTTCTCCACCAAAGAAAACCCCTAAGCCCCCTCTTCTCTTCTCTTCTCACCCTTCAATCAAATCACAAAAATGGTTGGTTACCTTTTCTTTTCGTTATTTTCTCTTCCTTCTAAACAAACGATTCATTGAATCTGACTTGAATGGATGTTCTTCTTCAAGTTTTCTTTCTTTCTTTCAATCAAATCACAAAAATGGTGGTTACCTTTGGCCGATGCTCAGCTCAACTCACAATAACAATACTGTTGAAGATCTTGTTCAACAAGATAAGCTACCAACTACAAGCAGCAGCTCAACTCACAGGAAAGGAACTTTCTTTCGCCTCTGCTTTCATTTCATTTCATTGGTTCTTCCATTTATTTTAAGTGTGTTATTGCATTTTTTTTCTTTCTTTTTTTTTGTTTCAGCGACCATAAAACATGTATTTCATTTTGTATTTGTAGCTCATCTCAAAAAAGACACTGAACAGAGGTATTTCTGAGCTAGTCCTCTTGATGGCCCCCGACACTGAGCCTCTTGAGTTGAGATTCTTCTCAATAATCTTCCTTTACTTGCTGCTGAATGCTGAGGATAAGGTAACTTCCCCTCCATACCATGCCATACCTTTATTTTTTCTTAAATCCTAATTATTAATACTGTACGTGTCATGTATGTATATTTGTTTGTGCTCTATGATGGTTCATTCATTGTATCTGTCTGTATTATTACTTTTGTTTGTAGTGTTAAGTTTCTTATATATAACTGAATGAATCTTAGAAGCTCTGTTTCGGTTAACTCAGTATTATTATTTTTTGCCTCTGCTTTTAAAAACATGCATGTGTATAAGAGGAGGTTAATTAACAGTTGTTTAAGTTTAGTGTGTGTGATTAATTTAAAGAGAAGAAAATAAATAAATAAATGAATTTGAAAAATTTCTTAATAAGATTGAAGTTTAATTGCGCTGTTTGTGTTACTTTATTTGGGGAATAGGAGAGATGCTAGACTACTGTTCTGTTGATCAGAGATCAGAGTCAGAGTCAGATCCTCAGAGCACCTAATTTGTGATTTGACAAGAGATCTTTATTTGGTTCCTTGCATCTCTCCTGAGCTTTTCCACTTCATACCTTTCTATACGTGTCTCTCTCTTTCACCTTTCTCAAAAACTTGGCTTCTTATGGAATTTTGAATCTTTTTTCTTTCCAAAAATGATAGTGTGATATTATCAAATTATTAATAAAGATTGAAGATGAAGAATATTATTATTATTTTTTTTAAATTCTAAACATATTAAATAGTGTATCATTTTTTTTTAATTTTAAACAATTGTAGTTAAAATCCCTGCTGCTATGACTCCATTGATTATTATATTAAAACTATCTAGCTGTGCTGTGTAGCCCTGTATCATTCATTCACCTATTCTGTAGTTTATAATCTCTGGTGTCATGCATAGTCTTTCGCTTTTTCCCTACAGAGAGAGTCCATTGCTCCTGATATCTATGTATTCTCTTGTTTATAAGGATGGTAGTATGAGATTAAAGTTTATTTGGGGAATAGGAGAGAGATACTACTGTTCTGTTGATCAGAGATCAGAGCCATTAATTGCTTTTGTCAGTCCTCATTTCACCTAATGTGAAAGTTGTGATTTGACAAGAGCGCTTGCTTTTATTTTTTTGCGTCCACTCTTCTCTCTTGAGCTTTTCCGCTTCCTACCTTTCTATCTTTACGTGTCTCTCTCTTTCACCTTTCTCAAAAACTTATTGCTGCGATCTGTCCATTCTCTCTCACTTTACATTATCTTTGGACTCTCATTTCACTTCCATAGATCCATTGTCTTCAGTTCACCGAAACCGCCACCACCTACCCCATTATATTACAGATCAGAACCACTCTCTTCTTTGCATGTGCACCCAACAAACAACTAGTGTTTTTTTACATGATAATGATGAGGCGTTTCAAAATAGTGTTTATGTTATTGTTTTCTCAAAACATTTCCAGAGAAAATAGTAAACACTATTTTCTCTGGAAATGTTTTAAGGAGGTAATAATGGAGCGGAGCAGAACCAAATATACCTAGGTCCTGCCAGTGTTCTGTGGTGTAGATCCCTCAGAAGTATTTCATCAAACAACTGAAGTAGTCACCTCTCTGGTAAGTAAGTACCTCTTCTTCATTCTGTATTATGTTGTGATTGTGGGGACACAACCAATAGAACTCTAAGATTGTCTTCTCTCAATCTTCTTTGCATTTCTGTTTTTTTTTTTGGGGGGGGGGGGGGGGGGGTAATAATGTTCATTGCATTTTAATCCTCGTTTAAGCGTCTGTTGAATTTTTTTCTAAATGGTGGTATCAATAACCAAAGTTTCTTTAAAGTAATCTAGATTAAGGTCTTTGTAAAGGCTTTTTCTCAAGCTTTCTTCTGTTACTCTTGTTTAAAAGATGTTAGCATTTAGTAAAGCCAATTTTTTAATAAATATTATTATGATTATATTTATTTTAGTGTGAATCGCAGGTTTTTTTATTAAATTAATCAAAGTAATTAGTCAAACTATAATGAATTATATATATATATATATATATATATATATATATATATATTGTGATGAATTTTTTCTCAACCCAATCATGTCTCATATTTTTAATAATTAAAATGAATTTTATTTCCTTAAAATTAGAATATATATTTCTCAGTTGTCCATCCACACATATATTTTTTAATATGTATATACATTAGCTAATATAAATTAGTAAATATAATAAATTTTAAGAGTAGCTAAATTAGAACTTCAGAGGGACGGAAATAACTTACGAGTTAAGAGTTAAGAGAATACAACGGTCATCATAGTTTTGCCGCCAAAAAATATAAATTAAAAATTTTCTTTCTCTCTTTTCACTCTTCTTAAGGTTTTCTTAGGGTTTCTTTCTCTGTTTTCTTAAGGTTTTCTTAGGGTTTCTTTCTCTGTTTCCACTCCTTCTTAAAGTTTTCTTGGTTTCTTTGGGTTTCCTAGTTTATTTCTCTTGTTCTTGCTTGTTTCTTTCTCTTGTTCTTGGATTGTTTTATCAAGACAATGGAATTGGTGAATATGGGAGATGGGATGCAAGTAGATGATGACCCAACCAGCCTGTATTGTTTGGCAACACTCCTACAAACGTGTCAATACCTAGGTATGTTACTTCTGCCCTTTCTTTTCTTCTCTTTTCTTTTCTTTTTTTCTTGAAAATGTTTGATTATGTGCTGATATTTCTTGCTTGAAAAGATTGAGTATGTGGGTTTCTTGCTGATATTTCTTGCTGATATTCGACTGTGTTCTTTTTTCTTTTCTTTTTTCTTTTCTTGAAAATACAGTATGTTTCTTTTTTTTTCTTGAAAATAGAAGATTGAGGGTGTGGCTTGTCAACAGTTGCTTGTCAATACCATACGAAATATATATGTTTCTTTCTTTCTTTTTCTTTATTATTCTGGCAATATTGAGGGTGTGGCTTTTCCATTATGTTCTTGCTTTTCTTTTCTTTTGATTTCGTTTTTCTTTTCTTTTCTTTTTTCTTGAAAATACAGTATGTTTCTTTTTTTTTTTCTTGAAAATAGAAGATTGAGAGTGTGGCTTGTCAACAGTTGCTTGTCAATACCATACGAAATATATATGTTTCTTTCTTTCTTTTTCTTTATTATTCTGGCAATATTGAGGGTGTGGCTTTTCCATTATGTTCTTGCTTTTCCTTTCTTTTTATTTCGTTTCTTTTTTTTTCTTGATAACTGTGGATGTTCGATTGTATGCTTTTGTTTCTGTCTGCCCAGACATCATATTACTGGACTATTAAATGGTTTTTTTGTTTTTTAATTTTGTAAATTTGATTTTGTCTAGTTGAGTTTGTTAATTTTTTCAGTTGGTGTTTTATTTAACAAAACTAACATTGGATATATTTAGATATGTGGGTTTTCTATTTTATTTATTTTTTAAATATCTATGGTTTCGATTGGAATGATAACATGTTGGTTTTTCATCACGTTGAAGATGATGAAAAAGCTGAGAAGATGGAAGAGGATGAAGCTGAGATGATGGAAGAAGATGAGGATGAATATGGGAGATGGGATGCAAGTAGAAGAGGATGAAGCTGAGAAGATGGAAGAGGATGAAGATGAGGATGAAGCTGAGATGATGGAAGAAGATGAGGATGAATATGGGAGATGGGATGCAATGGGAGATGCGATGCAATGGGAGATGGGATGCAAGTAGAAGAGGATGAAGATGAGGATGAAGCTGAGAAGATGGAAGAGGATGAAGATGAGGATGAATCTGAGATGATGGAAGAAGATGAGGATGAATATGGGAGATGGGATGCAATGGGAGATGGGATGCAAGTAGATGAGGATGAAGATGAGAAGATGGAAGAGGATGAAAATGAGGATGAAGCTGAGATGATGGAAGAAGATGAGGATGAATATGGGAGATGGGATGCAATGGGAGATGATGACCCAACCAGCCTGTATTGTTTGGCAACACTCCTACAAAGGTGTCATTACCTAGGTATGGTACTTCTGCCCTTTCTTTTCTTTTCTTTTCTTTTCTTTTCTTTTCTTTTCTTTTTTTCTTGAAAATGTTTGATTATATGCTGATATTTCTTGCTTGAAAAGATTGAGTATGTGGGTTTCTTGCTGATATTCGACTGTGTTCTTTCCTTTCCTTTTTTTTTCTTGAAAATAGAGATTGAGGGTGTGGCTTGTCTTTTGTCAATACCATATGAAATATATGTTTCTTTCTTTCTTTTTCTTTATTATTCTGGCAATATTGAGGGTGTGGCTTTTCCATTATGTTCTTGCTTTTCTTTTCTTTCGATTTCGTTTCTTTTTTTTCTTGATAATACAGTGGATGTTCGATTGTGTGCTTTTGCTTCTGTCTGCCCAGACATCTTATTACTGGACTATTAACTGGTTTTTTTGTTTTTTGATTTTGTCTAGTTGAGTTTGTTAGTTTTTTCAGTTGGTGTTTTATTTAACAAAACTAACATTGGATATATTTAGATATGTGGGTTTTCCATTTTATTTATTTTTTAAATATTAATGTTTCTTTCTTTCTTTCTTTCGTTTTTTTTTCGCAATATTTAGATGTTGGTTTCGATTGGAATGATAACATGTTGGTTTTTCATCATGTTGAAGATGATGAAAAAGCTGAAAAGATGGAAGATGACGAGGATGAAGCTGAGGAGATGGAAGAAGATGAAGATGATGAAAAAGCTGAGAAGATGGAAGAAGATGAGGATGAAAATGAGGATGAAGCTGAGAAGATGGAAGAAGATGAAGATGAGGATGAAGCTGAGAAGATGGAAGAAGATGAGGATAAAGATGATGAAAAAGCTGAGAAGATAGAAGAAGATGAGGATGAAGTTCATGTAGAACTTGAGAAAGGTCTTAACCGAGAGGACCGATCAACCCAAAAGCAGTCTCAGGTTGTTTGGACCGAAGAGCTACACCAGTCGGTGTTTTGTGGCCGCTGTTAATGACTTGGGTGTTGACAGTAAGTTATTCACTCTTTCTCTACAATGCAAAGTAGTTGTTATCTTAATTGTTATTAATTGCTACAATTGGTCAATCAATTGATGTTTCTGCTTTATTTTAGCAATACTTTTATTATATTTTTGTGTAGAAATAGCAATCAAATCCTAATAATATTACAATGTGAAAACTAGTTCCATCACCTCTCTTTGCAAACTTTATTTCCACAAGTGTCTTCACATCCACTGCCCAGAATCCAACCATAATTCTTCGAACATCTGTCTCAGGCACACTTAGATATATAATTTCTGTCATAATATTGGAATCTGCACCAAAATAAAAAATGGCTTCTCCGTTGTTAATACCAGTGTGCATTTCCAAATAACAAACAAATCCACTGCCCATGTATTCCTCTATTTCAGTAATCCTTTCCTTGGAGTAAGCTAATATACTTATTTGGCATCTCTCGAAAACTGAACAAATCAAAATTCAAATTTTCCTTAATTCGATCATGATTAATTTGGTCTCATGAGAGCTGGAAGCTGCCCAATTGGTCCCAACTGTGTCTTCCATTCGCTGCCAAAAATGGAACAATGATGCCTTTTTCCATTCCTGTGAAAACTCTGGGTTTTTTTTTTTGTATTGCAAAAGTATATGTTTGCTGTATTTTTCCAATTGCTGTATTTTTTTGTTCAACATTATTTTGAATGCTTTCTCAAATACTCTTCCTAATCTGTAGTGCACTGGAGTAGATGTCATGGCATTATTGTTAATGAAGTCTGACACATTTGTATGTTCTTTTGATTGCAGAGGTTGTACCTAGAAAAATTCTTCAATTGATGAAGGCTGAGAAGCATCTTACTAGGGCGCATGTGGCCAGCCATCTGCAGGTATTTTTTTCTTTTCCTTTCTGCTTTAATTTCATAAAACCATAGTTTTTCTGTAACACCCTCCCTTGTATGCATCCAAGGGAGTTGTTTGCTAAGCGGATTAGAGTTCTTTAATCATATTTTAGAGACTGAAAATCACTTTTACAATTCCAATTAAAAACTTGTAATTGAAATCGGGTTCGTCACTAAAATCAGAGTATACGTTCAAAATTTCTCAACTACTGAAAGTATAACTTTCTTGGCAGACCTTGCTGTCTTTAAAAATTCGTATAAAATTCATTTCAACGATTCAGAAAAATATTCTTTGTAATCTAGAAACTAGACATCTGGGGCTTCGCGTTCATATAAAATAATAGTAATTTGAAGGTCGTTTGCCCCTCGAAACATAACTCGTAAGGCGAGAGGTAAAATCAGTGAATTGATATCAAACGACCTGACTTGCAAAAATCATAATAAATCGAGCTTTCAGAATTTCGTTGAAAGGTTTATATATAATGAAACTAGACACCTGGGGCTACGCGTGCATATACATTATAAGAAAATCAGAGGTCCGTAGCCCCGGGACGCCAACCTACAAAATGCTCGCACAAACAGTTTTAACTTAGCTTTCAAAACAGGAATCAGTTTTCATAAAAACGTTTCTGAAATCCATTTCAAAACACTTGCTGTTCTTAAAAGTCTTAAAACAGAATGCACATAGTTCACTAATATTTAAACATTCACAATTAGTACAGTCATCCATGAAATTAATACAATCACAGCAGCATGCCCAACAGTAGAAACCAACAGCAAATATCCAAGTCCTCAAAAGCTTTTACGTCCTCCTGCCATTCTATAAAAATAGCAGCCCCAAAAGGGTGAGAAAAATCCCAGTAGTGTGGCAACAAAACCAATAATGCAACAGTATTAAACTAGACACAAAATTATAAACAGTCGCTTCAAACATGAAATCATTTTCATCATATATCCTTTTCATCATATATCATATTGCGTATATAACGCCAGAAGTGTACGTTCATAGCACTACGGTACACGTATGACTAACATAATATCATATTGCGTATATAACGCCAGAAGTGTACGTTCATAGCACTACTGTGCACGTATCACTAACAGAACAGTGGAGTACCTTGGGTGGCTCCTCAGAAGGGCTCTAACTGTACCTAAGCGGACTGAAGCCAAGTGTCCCATACCCCGATATCAAGGGATGCCTATATGATGCATGCTCAATCACATGGTCCTATATATATAACTATTCTAAGACTCAAGACTAACATGAATTTGGTACATGCATGCCATGCTATGCTGTCACACACAAACAGAAAGACAAGTGCGGTATGATGTACGGTGCATGCATATATCATCTGTTCATAGCATATACTTCATGTACATTGGATGCCATACTGCCAAGCCATTCTTTCTTTTCATAACAGAATTTCCATAATCATAACATTTCCATAGGCAGAATAATTTCATCATTTATGGCAGAATAATCATAAGGCACATGTGAGCAACAATTCACAATTCATACACTAGTCAATAGTCACATCAGGTAATACCGCCTAACACATACCTGTGACGTTTACAACTTTTTAAACAACGTATCACCAATTCGGTCCACTTTCTTAGAAGTTCGCGGACTTGATCATGCAAGTTCTTGGCTTGCATGCAAGAAAATAAAAGTCTGGACTTAAGAATAAAGTCCTTCCTTGGCAGTCTCGAAGATTCAGTCACATGCAAGAGGGAACAATTCATTAGAACCGTGGGAGGTGGAGAGAAATATGAAGGGAAAGGAGGTTACCTTACCTCCATGTTGCTTACGGTTTGAAGAGGGAAATAATGAGGTTTGTTTGGCTCTTCCAACCGTGTGCACACTTTAGAAGAAGAAGAGGTGAAGTGGAACTAGCTTTCTGCCTAAATGGACAATCACACCTGTTTGACTCCTCACCTTAGAAAGCGTACAAGAGGAGTGATAAGAAGTAGATGAGTGAGTAACAATTCTGTTTATGGTTTAGACCCCACACATAGCGCACAAAGATGAGGGAAAGGTGGAGGAACTTTGTGTAGTTTTTCTGGCCAAAGACGACAAGGGCTCAAAGTGGTTTTCCTCTCCTTGCATGTGTGATCTGTTGGGAGGAGAGGGGGTGGATTGTGAGAGTTATCTTCTGGTTCAAAAATGAGTTACCATCAGCCTTTGGTTTGTCCTTGTTATGCGCTTGAGAGAGGTTAAGGAATGGATCATCAATATTGGTTTAGGACCAATAAGGAAGCATGCTAGTCCAGATTTCTTTTTAATAAATTTTTATGTCACTTTGTTTGGCCAATACTCTCACATGCAAATTCTGAACTTAGGGTAGGTTGTATGATTACTTTTCTGGCCAATGATATTGCATGCAAGGGCAGATTTTTAGCATGGACAAGTAACCATATTCTTAAGGACAATTTAAGATATATTGCTATGTGGTTAGTGAACCCATGATGAAGGAAAATGGGCTGATCTCATGCCCCTATCTGATGATGTGGGCGCAACCCAAGAGTCCACACGAAGAATTGGGCTTACTTAATTTTCTATTAATTCTTATTTCATGTCCCACTAAGTAGGGTCTAGGTTTTGATACATAATAATTAGCTTAATTCTACCATTCTTGCACTTGCATTTCGTCTCACATCACACATTGATATCCATTACTATCTTTTAGTTTACTTCCAAATTATACGGTTTGTTACAGGCCTTTAGTCCCACTATATCATTATCTTTATCCTATCTTAATTATACAAGGAAATGTTGGGCTGGGCCAACCTAACTTGAACCCTTTTTAAAGCCATCTCCTTAACTCAAAGTGGCTGAATAGGGTACATAATAAAACAGCATTTGGGCCACAGCCCATTACAAAGACAAGGTCTCCATTTGCCTCCTAATTGCTATACTTCAATCAGATTCTAATAAATAGAATAAAATATAAATGAGGGTTGTTACATTTTCATTTATAGAACTTTATTTGTTTTTTTAATTGCTGCAGAAATAAAGACTTCGACTGAAAAGAATCAGGTCTAAGGCAACCCAGCAAGTCAGTCCTTTTAAATATCCTCTTCATCTGGTGAGATGATTAGTCCTAGGCAAACAAGTAATATTGTGCCATTTCAGGGGTTGGCTGACCAAAGCCAGGATGGCAGTTATGCTTCACATCTTACCAATTTAAGCTCAATAGGCTCAATCTTAAATGAAGACTTGGACTTGGACTTTGATTCTGACTTTGATCTTTATGATCCTACACAAATGATTGACTCGGATTATTACACAAATGATTGACTCGGATTATTTGTTGTCTATGTAGTTGATAACACCAATTATTTGTTGTCTATGTAGTTGTAAATGGGATTCAAATTTAATTCTTTGGCTTCCCAGATTTGTTCTCTACTGAGATTGACCTCCATTCATTTGTATTTTTTTTGAGTTTGTATAACCAACAAGTCACGTAACCATGCATTCTTTCTATTTTTATACTTTTATTTTCACTATTGTTCTTGTTTGGTTAATAATTAGTCTGATCAACATCGACATTTTTTGTGAATGATTGAACAAGATTATTTGTAAAGACTGATGAGTCTAATGTGGATGGAAAATTTAGCTTTCTAAAATTTTTGTGAATGATACCGAAGTGTCAATTACTAGTATAAATGTCCATAGATTATTCAATATGTTAATGTTTTTGAGTTATATAAGAGGAGTAGATAACTCTTTGGATCATATAGCCTCAAATTATGATTGAGCAGGGTTACATAAAAGGGACAAGAGTAAAGGGGGTAAAATTGTTCTATTTACATGTTTCAGCAAGTGCTTACAGTGGTACTTACATGTAATTGACCTATGAAGGAGCATCAACATGAATCAAACTCACGACGATTTAGTAAAAATTATCAACAAGAGTTGTTATATTTTTTGAAAAGGAGTAATTATTCTACCTAATTGATAAAAAACATATATGACGTAAGAAGATGACAAATATATATGATACATGGACATGTATAGAGATGACACTAGTCCACTACCATATTCTGAAACAGAAATGTCTTAATAATATATATATATATATATATATATATATATATATATATATATATATATATAAAGGTGGAGAAAATTCTAGATATTTGTGCTCGCTTATAGATCTAGATTACTGAATAACTGTTGTTTTAAATCCATGATCTGTTTGGTGGAAAGAGAGAAAATTTATTTATTTTATCATAAGCATTTCTTCAAAATTATAAGGTTGTCTATTTATTTTTTTAGTCCTCTTTTTTAAATTTTAAAGGGAAAATATTTAGTTACAAAAAAAAAGGGAAAATATTTTTTATTTTAAAGGACATGATTTTATATTATTCTAAATAAAATTATATCGTTTTAATATATATTTAATGATTTTTAATATTTTCTTTCCTCTGTATAATTAGAAGCAGAGAGACCTAAAATAAAAGTCATCTAATTTAAAATGACAATTAATTGTTTACAAAAAAAAATGACAATTAATTTTTCCAATTTAAAATGTGTAAATTTTATAAAAGGGTATGAGACACCGTGTAGGTGTGCATTTAAAACTCAGCAATACTTGTATTTTAGGAAAAAAAGGAAAAGAAGAAAGTTCACTTCAATTATGCATGTGTACGAGGTTAGCTATGTATACTATGTAGGCTATTTGACCATTTTTGGGCTTTATCATGTGTATTTTCAGAGATGATCTTCAAGGTAAAGTGGCTGAGATTGAAAGTGTAAATTATCTCGAATCCAGTACTTGATTCTTGAAAGGTAAAAATGATTGAAATTATTAGGTGTGGTGGGACTTATGCTATCCGCTAGGGGTGATAATAAGGCCAAGGGCCTATCAGGGGCCTTAGGCCCGGCCCGTTTCGGCTCGGCTCGTCTTTTTTTATTATTAAGCCCAGACTTATACTCATGCAAAAGCTTTTTTATTTAAAAGGCCTCAGGCTTTCATAGCCAAGCCCGGCCTTGAAGCCTTGGAGGCTGGCCCGTATACATTAAATTTATTTATTTTTTATATTTTTATATTAATCATTTCAACATCCTTTTCTCAGTTTTTTGTCTCTGCTCTATCTCTTCTCCCCGATCTAAGTCATGTTCATCATCTATTTTTATAAGCCATGCGGATTCCACGGCTTATAATGATGCTTATGGCGGCGACCGTGAAAGAAAAATTAATGTAAAATGTGGAAGAAAATTTATTGGTGGGGTTCAAATCTAGTGTAAAAAATCTAGAATATTAAGAAATGTGGAAGAAAATTTAATGTAAAAAATCTAGAATGTGGAAGAAAATTAAGGAAAAGCAACGTAAAATAAAGTAAAGGTGATGTTGTTATTTTGATTTTTTAATATTAATGTTTTTTTATTATAAAAGAAACAACTATTATTTTCTTACAAAAAAATACATATCAGTGCATGATTAATGGGCTCAATACGGCTACAAATTGGAATGTAAGGTTTTTATTTTTAATAAATAAACATGCCACAGGCTTGAGACAGGCTTTTATTTTTTTGTAAACGAACCAGGCCACAGGCTAATATTATATTCGTAACAGGTAACAGGCTAAGGCCAGTCTGACACGTTTAAATACAGGCTTGGCCCGTTAAGATCAAAGCTCGGCTCGGCTCGGCCCGTTAACCCCCCTACTATCTGCCACATGATCTTTCTCATTTTTGGTGTTTATTTTTCAAACGTCCTTTTATTTTTCCATTTGGATGGTTTATATTTCTATCTAAGTTTTGAATTTCGATGATGCAGATTCTGCAAAGGACAGAGATATTTTCTGAATTCACTGTCCCCATCCTTTACTTTCACCTCAACTTCATCAAGCACTTTCATAACTCATAGCTATATGTTGAATTGCGAATTGGGTCAACCACATTCCGCTATGGTGGGATGATAGAAAATAATGACAAAGGAAAGAAGCTAGACGAAAATTGCTAATGAAATCAACAGCTAAATAAAATAAAGGCAATAATGGTGAATCTCATACCATTGAAAAGAAGCCTAAAGCTATTTTGTTGGTTATTACTCTAAAGTAGCAAATGCATAATTAATGTAACGAATTTATGTTAAAGTGAGGAATAACAAAGTGGCAATAGTTTTCCTAGTTTCTCATGTTGCAGAAGAAATTATTCCTCTTCTGCATACCCATTAAATATACGGGACTCATTATATTAAAGAAAAAAGATGGATGAGACATTTTTATGAGTCTGTAATAGGGGAATAGTTTCTCCGGAGAAATCAATTTCCATTCAATTATATGACAACATGGTTTATTTTATCTCATTGATTGCTTGTCTTGGAGGATTACGTAAAGATTTTTTGTTCTTTCCATTATAGTTGATTATATAGTGTAGAAGTTGGGAGCGGTAGATGGATCAGGGATGGAAATTTCAGATAAGGTTTTGGTGATGCCTGTTTGCTACTGTCACAATTTTAATTAATGACAAATGATTGACTTATATGAAATTTTGGCTCGTGGACAGGCCCTATCTCGTGGGATTATATAAGTTTTTGGCTCATGCATGCTTTTTTATTTGTAGGATTTTTTGCCTTAAATCGTGCGAGCTAGGGCCTAACAGGAAGCGATAGCCTGTTTTGATGACTCTACTTTATATGTAAATTTAGGGGTGACAATATGGGTTGAGCACGACGGCAGTGGCGGAGCCAGCATGACATGTTAGCAAGTGCCAAAAAATTCAGCTAGTGCCCAAATAGCTACGGTTCTTTCGCTACGACCAAAACGTGGCTAATTTTCAAAAAATTTGAACAGAATTTGCTACTTTTCAAATGTAGCTAAATGAACGTGGCTAAATAAGCCAGTGCCAAGGCAACTGTAGGCCACAACGTGGCTCCGCCACTGCCCGGCGGGTCAACCCGCCAAAACAGGACGAGTTGGGTTGAGATTTTCAACCCACCAACCCACTTCAACCCGCCCCGCCTAGAAGTGGGTCAAAACGGGTTGACCCGTCGGGTTATATATATATATATATTTTACAATTAAGTAGTATTTCATTTGTCATTAAATTTTTGTGATATCCAATTTTTTTTTTACGTTAGTACTTCTTAGAAAAAATAAAGAATAACAATTTTATTTATGACAAATGTTATCTTTATATGGAGACGAATGAGTTCCTAAAGAATGTTTTGACAAATATTAGTATACATTTAAGATTGAGATTGAGAAAAAATTAAAAGAAGTGTGAAATAAAATAAAATAATATTAGAAAAATTAATAAAATATAATTTATTTTTAAATTTTAATTATTTATTTTTTTAATTGACGGGTTGGTGGGTTGACCCGCCAACCCACCATAAAACGGGGTGAGTTCATTTTTCCCACCCATATTTAATGGCGGGTTAACCCGCCCTGTCCCGTTTTTGGCGGGTTGGTGGCGGGGCGGGGCGGGCCAACCAACGTTAAAAGCATGTTTATAGTACTCACATTTAATCAACAACGAAAAACCATTGTTAAAAGTAGGGGGGTGTAAATAGGCTGGATAGAGATAGGCTTTAGCTTAAATAGGTCAGACACATGTAAAATACTTTAGGCATGGCCAGATTCGTTAGCTTGTGCACGCCCAAATTATAAATTTAGCATGACGTATATATAAAAAACAAAAGTCTTGACATAGACTTGTTAGCCTGTTTAAGCCTACAAGATTCAATAATTAAAGAAAATAATTAAAATAATATAATTTTATTATTCAAAACCATTAAAATAATAATTTATTTATTTAATTTAAAATAAATAATATAAAATAGGTCGGCCTATAAGTTTATAGGCCCTCTATGTAAAAGAAAGTCTATGAGATACTTTCTAAATAATTTTTTTAAGATCCGAAACTGTTCTATAATTTAATTCTTTCATTGAGTAGTTAATAATAATAATTTATTCCCCCCTCCTCTCCTTCTACGGTAGTTTAGTATAGGATATAGAATCAGATATATTAATTAGCATTTTAATTAACATTTATTTATTTAGAATTAAGAAATCCCTCCCTCCTCGGTGTATGTAAGTGACAAAACAAAGATGGATTGGATATTTGGATTGGATTGGGCCCAAAACAAAACAAAACAAAGATGATGCTGCTGAAAATAACACCCGACCCAAGTCCATTCATTGCATTGCTTTTACTCAGTGTAGTGTAGTGTCTGATTGTCAAGTCAAGTGTGGCCCTCTCCAATGCAAATCAATGTAATGTGCTTTGGACACTTGACCACGCGCGCGCTTTTTAGCAGGTAATCTATAATAATTTGATTTCAGCGCAAATATTATAATTTAAAGTTTTATTATAATTAATTAAAGATGGATTGGATTGGGCCAAAACAAAACTGATCAAAATAACCAACCATTGCTCTTAGTCTCTCTCACCTCTCAATGCATAATCCGAAACATGCAGATGCAGTCTCATCTCAGATCACAAATTTACAATTTACAATTTTCAAAGATTTTTCATCTAAAATTGGGCGGGATTTAATTTAATAACACTCACTCATTCCTCTCTTTCTTCTCTCTCTCTCTCTCTCTCTCTCTCTCTCTCTCTCTCTCTCTCTCTTCTCCACCAAAGAAAAACCCTAAGCCTAGCCCCCTTCTCTTCTCTTCTCTTCTCTTCAATCAAGCTCAGCTCAACTCACAATAACAATACTGTTGAAGATCTTGTTCAACAAGATAAGCTACCAACTACAAGCAGCTCCTCAACTCACAGGAAAGGAACTTTCTTTCGCCTCTGCTTTTATTTCATTTCATTTCATTTCGTTGGTTCTACCATTTATTTTAAGTGTGTTATTGCATTTTTTTCTTTTTTCTTTTTGTTTCAGCGACCATAAAACATGTATTTTTATTTGTATTTGTAGCTCAGCTCAAAAAAGACACTGAACAGAGGCATTTCTCCTCTTGATGGCACCCGACTCTGAGCCTCTTGAGTTGAGATTCTTCCCAAAAATCTTTCTTTACTTGCTGCTGAGGATAAGGTAACTTCCGATACCATACCATACCATACCATACCATACCATACCTTTATTTTTTCTTAAATCCTCATTATTAATATTGTACGTCATGTATTTGTTTGTGCTCTATAGTCTATGGTTTATTCATTGTATCTGTATTGTTACTTTTGTTTGTAGTGATAAGTTTTTTATAACTGAATGAATCTTAGAAGCTCAGTTTCAGTTCACTCAGTATTATTACTTTGCCTCTGCTTTTAAAAAGTATATAAGAGGAGCTTAATAGTTGTTTAAGTTTAGTGTGTGATTAATTTGTTATTGAAGACAGTGGGTGATGTTAAATCACTGAGAGGTTTGAACCCATGTATAAAGCAGAGGAGGAGGTAGATGATCAGAATTATCACTGTGCAATTATAAACAATTAAAAAAAACAGACTTACTTGTCAGGTATTAGAGAAAGACAGAATGATGAATCAGATATGCAAAATCAGAAGGATAAAATCCGAGCCCACAGAACGTGTCTCCTTAAGACAATTTGTCCCCTCACTGATGCCTAAGGTAGATGGACACTTGTCTCCCAGGATAGAACGGATTTCGTCTGAAGAGTGGCGGCACTACCAGTCAACAGCCCAAATGAACACAACAAAATGCCAGAGGAAACTACACCGGAGTATGAAAAGGAACATGCAAAACCGGAAGGAGAAAAATTCCGGCAGAGTTTCAGTGCAGAAAAATTGGATCCATTTTATGAAGGTGTCAGTGTCTATTTATAGACAACGTAAAGTCACGTTCCAAAAGGCACCTATTCGATGACGAAACAACACATCCGTTGGACACGAAAAGACACATTCGTTCGACACGAAAAGACACATTCGTTCCACACGAAAAGACACCCATTCAAGGATGAAACAACATGTCCGTTAGGATGAAACAACATGTCCATTAGGATGAAACAACACATCGTTTAGGATGAAAAGATACATCTGTTTGTCGACGAAAAGGCACACCTTTTCACTACCAAACTTCTTATTCATAACCAATAGATTGTCTATACAATTTATATATATATATATATATATATATATATATATATATATAAATTCCAACAATCCCCCACATGGATAAGAAGTCAAATCACCGTGACAAAAAATGCATAAGAGTATAAATGCAAAGTGTAATTTCCTCAACGAGAAACAACTGCATCGAGACAGGTGGAGTTACCTTTGAACCTTCTCTAGTGAAAACCTATCGGATATACTCGGTCAATCGGTGGTCTAGGTCGACTTGAACCGTCAACCTTTAGTGTATACCTAGACAATAGGAGTCACACAATTGCTTCTCTAGCATTGTTGGTCCTTTGTTGCGCCCATTTTGGCCGTGGGTCACCTGCCTGGTTCTGCGAGTGTTTTAGAGAATCGGCCTTTGAAAAATTCTCATAGAAGCGGCCCTCACTTCACACTCACATAGGTGATTTCTGTAATAACCCAAAAATCTTGTACTCGAAATTAGCCTAATGAAATGAAATGAAAGGGGATCAAGTCCATATTAAGTGAACGAGTAGCTTTGAATAAGCAACATTAGTCCTAAGCTATAACCCACTTTAAATAAGATAATTAATAACTTAGCCAATGTGGGTTAAAGCCCAAATAAAGTTAAAGCCCAACCTACTAAGAATATGACTAAGTTAAAGGATTCAAGCCCAAAGCAATGCAAGGCCATTTTATAAGAAATGGCCCAATTAGTATCTAGACCAAGATCCAAGCCCACACCACCTAGCCTTGACCCAATTACAAATGGTCCAACACTTATTAACTTAATGGGCCAAGACACTCACCAAGCCCAACCCAATTCAAGAATAAACCCTAGGTGAGGTGGCAACACGTGATTGGACAATTTGAATGAAGATTTCACCCTCCTCACATGTCCACCTCGATCTAGCAAAGAGAAAAAGGGGATGAGGCTGCTTTCCCCACCTCAGGCGCACTCATGACAAGGAAAAAGGAAGCTTCCTTCTTACACACTCAAGCCATGCATGACACAAGTCTTTCCATCTCCCAAGGTAACACATCAAGGGAACATAAACCAAGATTCCCTTCATAAAAGTAGGCTCACTTTCCCTCCTCCCTAGGCGCACAAGTCTTCCCCAATGCATGATTAAAAAGGTAAAGCCACCCTTTTCTCCATCTCCCTAGGCGCAATAATTAGCATAAAAAGGGAAGACTTGTTCTTACACACCTTATGATGAGTGTGACATACTCAAGGTGATTCCCAAACCCCATGCATTGGGAAGTCCCAAAGACACTCTATCCTAGAATTCAATTATGGAAAGCTAAAAGACAAAAGGCCCTACACATTAACCAACATTTCTTCAATGATGATTAAAGCAATTAACATTGGTACACGCAAAGACCTCCCTCTTCCCCATGCGCCTCACTCCCCAAAATAATGATGACTCTCCCTAACCAAGGCATGACATGCAAGGACTCTCTTACCCATGCGCCTCACTCCCCAAAACAATGATGAATCTCCCTAACCAAGGCATGACATGCAAGGACTCTCTTCCCCATGCGCCTCACTCCCCAAAACAATGATGAATCTCCCTAACCAAGGCATGACATGCAAGAACTCTCCTCTCTATACGCATCACTTCCAAGTGATTAATGATGAGTTGGTTTCTAGGTAAGAAATGCAAGAGTCCCTCCCATGCGTATGACACTTGAACAAGGTGGGAGATTGCTAACCCACACACTCAACCTATACTTAACCCTTCCCCTTCCTAGGTGTGATGATTAGAGGACTTAGACAAAATAAAAGACCCAAGCCAACCGTACGCACTCCCTCACACTCTCAAGATTAGCAAGGAACAAAAGGAAAACAAAGACACTCTCTCTCTCCCTCTCAAAGGCTTCGGCCTTCTCCCCAAGGAACAAGCACCCACAAGAAAAACCAACCCCTCTTCCTCCCATCTAAGGCTTCGGCCATTCACATGTTAAGGGTAAGGGAACATCAAAAATAGTTTCTAGCCTATTTCATTGTCTAACTCGTGGAGGTGGACACTTAGAAGAACTCGTGAAACTTAGAAGCAGGAGTGACATATCGGTGGAAGAATCACCATCAAACATCATCCTTGAGGTAAGGTCCCTTAGACTCCATGTTTAAGTTATGATCTCCCTCTTAAATATTTTCGTGTTATAAAGGCTAAAGGAATACAAACCTTCTTCCCTCATTCAATTCGTAAGGACTAAAAGAAAGGAAAACCTTGTGGGATTTACATGTTAACCGAAATGTTAGAATGCTAGGCATAAACTATGTTGTTAGAATCATTTTCTAAGACCTACATCCTAAAGGGGCCGAACCTATATATGAGTTATAAACCAAGTGAGTTTTTAGAATCATCTCTAAAGTCCCATTATGTTATTAGGCCGAACCAAAGGTGCAAGGGAAGACTAGAGCCGAACTCGAACTCTTGAAGAATAAAAAGACAAGACCCCTGAGTAAGTGATTTATGGTTGTTGAAGCGGCTACCCTATGGTTGCCACCCCTTTATGTTAAAGTGAGGTTTGACTGCAATATGTTATATGATGCATTACATGATATGTTTGGTTGTTTGGAACTAATGTTTATTCATGCAAGTTTTGTAAGATGGCCTGTGCACTAATACCACAGAGGCAACCTGACGAGGACCCTGGGTATTCGTCCATAAGACCATGGAGAGTAATTGCCATGGCAGGATTGGTATGATGATATGAAAGCATGATTATTTTCCAAACTATGTTTCCAATGTTTTGCCATTCTATTATTGTACATGTTATTATGTGACTATTGCAGGAGTAAGCATCATGGTTTGGAGGTTGCTCCAACTGTGAGTCCTTACTGAGACCCCCAATCTCACCCCTCTTTGGGGAAACCCACTTTCAGGAAAAAAATGACTAAATGGGTAAGGCAGGGAAAGAGGCTGGTACGAGTTGAAGAGGAACCTGCGCAACCACGTGCAGTTGATGATGACTCCAAACTAACGGAGATATTTAGGAACTTACTAGCCGAAGGAAAACTCTTGGAGGCAGACTATCTTATATCTGCTCTAGCTGGGCCCATGTGGCTTGAAGAGGCACCTTCCTAAGGGTGTACCTAAGTTCTAATTTGGGATGACTGTAATAGACTATGCCACTTAGATTATTTTGAACATCTTATATGCCTTTGAAGTACGATATTTTGGGATGTTTATGTTTTTATGGACTTATGAATTTAGTAGGAAAGATTAAGTAACATAAGCCACTATCCGCATAAGACACTTAAGTAACTACCCACTGGGTAGTAGTCAACACTAAAATTATGATCATGTAAGTGAGCCCCTAAAATAACGCATAAGTATGAGCAGGGTGACCAAGTAGAGATTAACTTGTAAGTAGACCGTAGACAAAGAAAAAGAGAAACTCATGACTAGAGGAATACATAAGTTAGGGAAAAGAACGAAATTAATCCCCATTAGTAAATCTTAAGTTAACCACGCTTAAGTACATGGATTCCGCGCATTGAATGTCAAGAAATGTTACACCTTTGATGGCCTTATTAAGGGTGTTACAATTTCTTTTGATGTAACTCACTATACATCATCTGAACACAATAGATTAAGAAATCATTAAAAGCCTAAATGCTTACCCTCATAATACACTGTCTTGTCTTAGGAATGAGTATGAGTTTAAAAACTCCACAGTGTTTGAACAGTCGACCATTACTTAGTTGTCTCTTTGAACCTAGTTCATGGGATCTCCACTCTTCTAGGTAGAGTTACCGCAATGCTCAACAATTGATAGGCCTTAAACCCATTCCTTTCGACAAATTTTCAACCAACTCTCTAAGAATCCCTTTGGTTAACGGATCCGTTATGTTCTCTTTAGACTTAACATAGTCAATTGTAATAATTCCATTCGAGAGTAGTTGTCTTACGGTATCATGTCTACGACATATGTGTCTAGACTTACCGTTATACATGACGTTCTTGGCCCTTCCAATAGCTACTGGGCTATCACAATGTATGCATACAGATGGTACCGGTTTTGGCCAATTAGGAACATCCTCAATAAAGTTACGAAGCCATTCGACTTCTTAACCGGCTTTATCTAAAGCAATAAATTCTGCTTCCATGGTTAACCTTGCAATGCAGGTCTGCTTGGAAGATTTCCAAGACACACAGCACCTCCACCAAGGGTGAACACATATCCACTTGTGGATCTAGTGTCGTTAGAGCCGGTGATCCAATTTACATCATAATACCCTTCTATAACTGCGGGGTATTTCTCGTAATGCAAAGCAAAATTTTGAGTATACTTCAGGTATCCCAAAACTCTTACCATAGCTTTCCAATGATTTTCATTTGGATTACTAGTAAAGCGACTTAACAGACTTACTGCATAAGCAATATCAGGTCTGGTGCAGTTCATAACATACATCAGGCTTCCCAACACTTGAGCATATAGCTTTTGTGCTGTAGCTTTACCAGTGTTCTTTAGTAAACTAAGATTACAATCGACAGGGTTCCTCACAGGAGTTATATTCAAACTTTTGAATTTCTCAAGAACCTTAGCTATATAGTGAGCCTGTGATAAGGCCAACCCTGCAGATGTTCTATGGATTTTAATACCTAGGATAACGTCTGCTATCCCCATATCTTTCATATCAAACTTACTATTAAGTAACTGTTTAGTAGCTTTAATCATTTGATTATTACTACCCATGATCAACATGTCGTCTACATAAAGACAGACAATGACAAATCCTTTTTCAGTATTTCGAACATAGACACATTTGTCACACTCATTGATTCGAAATCCATTTGATAACATAACATTGTCAAATTTCGCATGCCATTGCTTTGGAGCTTGCTTTAACCCGTAAAAAGGATTTTATTAAGCGACAAACTTTCCGTTCTTGTCCTGGAACAACAAAACCCTCAGGTTGTTCTAAATATATCTCTTCTTCCAGGTCGCCGTTTAAGAACGCGGTCTTAACATCCATTTGATGTATTTGTAATCCATTCAATGCAGCTACCGCGATCAACATCCTAATGGATGTGATCCTTGTAACCGGTGAATAAGTATCGAAATAATCGAGACCTTCACGTTGCCTGTAGCCTTTTACCACAAGCCTTGCTTTATATTTATCAATAGTGCCATTCTCTTTCATTTTTCTTTTGAAAACCCACTTACTTCCTAAAGGCTTATTGCCAGGAGGAAGGTTTACCAATTCCCAAGTGTGGTTGGACAAGATAGACTCTATCTCACTATTGATAGCCTCTTCCCAGAATGGTCCTTCCGGGGACGTTATAGCTTCCTTAGACGTTCGAGGCTCATTTTCTAATAAATATGTCATAAAATCATGTCCAAAGGATGTGGCGGTCCTTTGCCTCTTGCTACGTCTAGGTTCATCTTTTACATCCTCTACAGGATCAATATTAGTTGTAGCATCCCGAGGTATCACAACCTGGTCATCATTATTACCATTTGATTCTTGTATTTTCTTATACGGAAATACGTCTTCAAAGAAAGTAACTTCCCTTGACTCAATAACCGTATTAACTTGTATGTGTGAGACATCAGATTTATAAACTATAAATCGATAAGCACTACTATTAAGTGCATAACCGATGAATACACAATCCACGGTTTTAGGTCCGATTTTCAACTTCTTAGGTTTAGGAACCGCAACCTTAGCCAAGCACCCCCACACTCTAAAATATTTCAGGGATGACTTCTTTCCTTTCCATATGTCGTATGGTATGCTCTTTGTCAAACACCCCCACACTCCAAGATAATTCAAGGTAGGCTCCCTACCTTTCCATATTTCATAGGGGGTGTTCTTAATATTTCTTGTAGGGTACTTTATTGATTGTACACTTTATCATTAAAATGATTTTCCCCCACAAACCAGACGTCAACAACATCATTTCATTTAATGTCTGGTTCTTTCTCTCAGCAATACTATTGGATTCTGAAGCATAAGGAGCCATCTTTTGGTATGTAATACCAAACTTTAAACAAAATTTCTCGAAGGGGCATCATACTCTCCCCACTAGATTGCTCCTTATGCCTTTAATTTTCTTACTGAACATTACCATAAAAGAATATACAATTATTATGTCACTGACAACATTTAAAGCCATCACATTGACTTTGATCATGCCATGACTAAGATAGCTCTTTCCACGTTCATATAATACAGAATATTTCATTGGACATAAAACTTTTATCCATCTTTAACACAGTGGAATTAAGAAAGAATTATCACTGGCTATCATAAAATCAAAATCGTTAAACATATATGGAGAGACTTTATGACTCTACAAAAATTGAATATATCTCACCATAAACTTCATGTTAACCATAAAATAATACACAACCAGCATATCATTTATGACATCCAAATCATAGGTAATTGAATCCAATGCAATACATAATTAATTTCCACATTTAAATCACATCTCAATTAATGCAATTAATCACAATGCATTCATACACATAAACGAGTAATGACACTCATTAGTTGCTTCATATATATTCATTCAAAGAAATCGAGAGATTTCCCACGAAATAAATGTATTAATTCTCCAATAGATCATCATCACAATATCCATTCGATGCATCATTATCAACGTATTATAGATATTAAAACGCATCCATTTGTCCTCAGATTACTTGAATGACAACAAGCAATGCTAATTCACTTGACATATTCTAAAATGCCAAAACTTAGTATACCACCTACAGTGGCGTGGTGGTTACATTCACATAAGAAATAAAATCACACTCCAATGGCCAAAAGGTTTCTAACCTTGGTTCCTCAAAAGATGATAGTACATCACACTTGCCACCAGGACACCCATAACGTTGGGTGTAATAATTATCACCTTTATAAATGATGTTTGTCCATATCCCAACATAATTGGATTCATATCATGTAAGAAAACCCAATAACCGATTACATGATGGAGGCTACGTAATAACTGTCACAACTTAAATTTAAATAATGAAGTATCAAACCAAGATAAAACAAGGAAAATGCTCAAGCAGCAAGTTATAAAATAGATAGTTAATAAACTGCCATTTTTTTCTCCTTTAAATTCAAAAGATGCAATGTTTCAAAGAAACATTTTCAATCTGCAAGAGGTTGACACCAAATCAAGGTTTGAAATTTAATTTCCAATCATAAATTCAATGCCATAAATGCATTTACTATATCGAAGTTGAGTTTGTCAAATCCGTAAATGTTACAGATGCCATGTATAAAAGAATAGAACCAGAATTTCCATTTTTTTTTATTTTAAAAAAGGCAACTTCCTTCGACCTTAAAGGTATTGAAACAGGACATATAAACATATATATAAATTGCCAGCCATGCATGGAATTGATAACCGAGACTCATTCAATGGTTATTATTAACCGTAAACCTTCATAATATAATAATATATGCATAGAATTCTTCGGTTGCAATAAACCGCTGTGCACAAACATTTAATAAAGTCACTTGGCTTTCATATATATAGATATATATGAAAACCGTTTCATTGTTTACAGTACGAAAGAAAAAGAAAAAATAAAGAAAAAACAACCCATTTCTTTCGACAAATTTTCAACCAACTCTCTAGGAATCCCTTTGGTTAACGGATCCGCTATGTTTTCCTTAGACTTAACATAGTCAATTGAAATGATTCCATTCGAGAATAGTTGTCTTACGGTATCATGTTTCGACGTATGTGTCTAGACTTACCGTTATACATGACGTTCTTGGCCCTTCCAATAGCTGCTTGGCTATCACAATGTATGCATACGGATGGTACCGGTCTTGGCCAATTAGGAACATCCTCAATAAAATTATGAAGCCATTCAGCTTCTTCACCGGCCTTATCTAAAGCAATAAATTCTGCTTCCATGGTTGACCTTGCAATGCAGGTTTGCTTGGACAATTTCCAAGACATAGCACCTCCACCAAGGGTAAACACATATCCACTTGTGGATCTAGTGTCGTTAGAGCCGGTGATCCAATTTGCATCACAATACCCTTCTATAACCGCAGGGTATTTCTCGTAATACAAAGCATAATTCTGAGTATACTTCAAGTATCCCAAAACTCTTACCATAGCTTTCCAATGATTCTCATTTGGATTACTGGTAAAGCGACTTAACAGACTTACTGCATAAGCAATATCAGGTCTGGTGCAGTTCATAACATACATAAGGCTTCCCAACACTTGAGCATATAGCTTTTGTGCTGTAGCTTTACCAGTGTTCTTTAATAAACTCAAATTAGAATCTACAGGTTCCTCACAGGAGTTATATTCAAACTCTTGAATTTCTCAAGAACCTTAGCTATATAGTGAGCCTGTGATAAGGCCAACCCTGCAGATGTTCTATGGATTTTAATACCTAGGATAACGTCTGCTATCCCCATATCTTTCATATCAAACTTACTTTTAAGTAATTGTTTAGTAGCATTAATCATTTGATTATTACTACCCATGATCAACATGTCGTCTACATAAAGACAGACAATGGCAAAACCTTTTTCAGTATTTCAAACATAGACACATTTGTCACATTCATTAATTCGAAATTCATTTGACAACATAACTTTGTCAAATTTCTCATGCCATTGTTTTGGAGCTTGCTTTAACCCGTAAAGGGATTTTAATAAGCGACAAACTTTTCGTTCTTGTCCTGGAACAACAAAACCTTCAGGTTGTTCTAAATATATCTCTTCTTCCAGGTTGCCGTTTAAGAAGGCAGTCTTAACATCCATTTGATGTATTTGTAATCCATTCAATGCAGCTACCGCGATCAACATCCTAATAGATGTGATCCTTGTAACCGGTGAATAAGTATCGAAAAATCGAGACCTTCACGTTGCCTGTAATCTTTTACCACAAGCCTTGCTTTATATTTATCAATAGTGCCATTCTCTTTCATTTTTCTTTTGAAAACCCACTTACTTCCTAAAGGCTTATTGCCAGGAGGAAGATTTACCAATTCCCAAGTGTGGTTGGACAAGATAGATTCTATCTCACTATTGATAGCTTCTTCCCAGAATGGTCTTTCCGGGGACGTTATAGCTTCCTTATACGTCCGAGGCTCATTTTCTAATAGATATGTCATAAAATCAGGTCCAAAGGATGTGGCGGTCCTTTGCCTCTTGCTACGTCTTGGTTCATCTTCTACATCCTCTACAGGATCAGTATCAGTTGTAGCATCCTGAGGTATCACAACCTGATCATCATTATTACCACTTGATTCATATATTTTCTTATACAGAAATACGTCTTCAAGGAAAGTAACTTCCCTTGACTCAATAACCGTATTAACATGTATATCTGAAACATCAGATTTATAAACCAGAAACCTGCATAACCAATGAATACACAATCCACAGTTTTAGGTCCGATTTTCAACCTTTTAGGTTTAGGAACCGCAACCTTAGCCAAACACCCCCACACTTCAAGATAATTCAAGGTAGGCTCCCTACCTTTCCACATTTCATAGGGAATGTTCTTAATTTTCTTGTGGGGTACTTTACTAATTATATAATTTGTCATTAAATGACTTTGCCCCATAAACCAGACATCAACAACATCATTTTATTTAATGTCTGGTTCTTTATACGCAATCACATTAAATTGCAACACCATAAGGAGCAATCGTTTGATATATAGTACCAAACTCTAAACAAAATTCCTCAAAGAGGACATCATTCCTCTCAACAATCCCATTGGATTGTGGAGCATAAGAAGCCATCGTTTTGTGTAAAATTTCAAACTCTAAACAAATTTCTCAAAGGGTCATCGTAATCTCCCCCTTGATCGCTCCTTAATACCTTAAACTTTCAATTTAACATTATTCGACTATAACACATATATCAAATAATAAATTCCAATTTAACCCTTAAAATGATACATAATCGTCACATCATTTATGATATTTGAAATAAAACATATAATTTGGAATTAAATCAACTCAGATATTTTCAAGAAATTTATCATACTTTAATTCCAAAATGAAAATATTTTGCAAACACAGAGAATTTAAGATTCCACATTTTGCATTCTCAAAGTTATTTTTCTTTCATGCAAAAACACAATTATTATGTATTGTTTGCAACATTGCAGTCAACACATATTCTCAAATTTTCTCTCTCATAATAATAGCCCCACTACAAATTCAATTAAAGCCAATAAATTAAGAAACTCAATATTTAGATGACAAAATTAATTCGGGCCGGATACGATTATGGAAACATGAAATTGTGCTTCAGCCATAAATTCACATGAACCGTTTGGTTCACTTGTGGTTACTTATTCAAATGTAACCATCAAATTCCAACCGTGAAAACCCCATCAAGTTTCCACCAAAAACTATTTTATGCATCAATTCATGCATTTCAAAACTGACCCTTTGCAGTTCCTTTTTTTTTTATGTGCAATCATGGGTTTAATTGCAATGCACCCTTTATACATGGTATGAGTCCATGAATCAACGGAGACATTTTGGTCTGACTCTCAAGATCAACCATTCGGTGCAACATTTCGTGCCACAGTAATGGCTATCAAATTTTTTTTTTCACAAACCAAAACACAACATGCAGTGTCTAATGGCATCCGAAAGCCGTAATGCATCAAGTAATACATGATATCTATTGAGAAAGAAACTTCATATGGTTTCACTTGCAAAAGACATCCACGGTTCACACACAGTGCATTTGATAAGCAATCGAATATCAATTATAAACATTAATTCAAGCATCAACATGACACATTCTATTTAAAATACAATGTAGCACGATAAACGAGAAACAAATGATATATATGAAAGCCAAAATCCACACAGGACTTTTAGAACAATCACATATATATTACGTAATAGAAGATGTATATATATGTAGAAGATAAATCACGAAAACTAACAAATATCATATTAGAACAATATTCACGAAGTAGTTTTCAAATATCAAGGCAAGGTTTTGGTTTTATACATACTTCCGTATTCAAAAGCAAACCGTACTGTAGTATATATCAAAACCAATATGAAGGCACGACCATCGATAAATTACTTTTCAAAATCAATATGAAAAACCAATATTATAATAATCTTTGTACAAAAAATCGAGAGTACAGTGTTGAAAATGCTATTCAAAAGCATGGACACGAAAATCGATACACGAAAATCGATGCTTTGTATATTGAGGCACTTGAATTAAAATTAAAGAGGACCATAATGAAAAATTGAAAGGTTTCCATTGATTGGTTATGATTTTTGAATTAATGCCTACATATAATTTTGGGTTTGTGGCCTTTGATTGTATATATATGACTAATTATATGCATGCCTTTATTCTAAAAGAATTGTTTCGTGTAAGACAACCATGCCATGTGACGAATCCGGTTTGATGGTTGATGGTCTTTCCAATTATATTCAGTCTTTTGTGAAATGGCTTTATATATTTAAAAGAATTGATGTGCTTATTTTGATGCTGGTTCAATGAGAAATGCAGTGAAATTTGATGTCATTTAATGGTATAGTATGATAAATGAGAAATACTTATGACATGAATATTTTGTTATATTAATTATTATGTGTGAAATGTTATGCATTTATTGGCATTCAATTGTCTTAAGATTGTTATTGAAGACAGTGGGTGATGTTAAATCACTGAGAGGTTTGAACCCATGTATAAAGCAGAGGAGGAGGTAGATGATCAGAATTATCACTGTGCAATTATAAACAATTAAAAAAAACAGACTTACTTGTCAGGTATTAGAGAAAGACAGAATGATGAATCAGATATGCAAAATCAGAAGGATAAAATCCGAACCCACAGAACGTGACTCCTTAAGACACTTTGTCCCCTCACTGATGCCTAAGGTAGATGGACACTTATCTCCCAGGATAGAACAGATTTCGTCTGAAGAGTGGCGGCACTACTAGTCAACAGCCCAAACGAACACAACAAAATGCCAGAGGAAACTACACTGGAGTATGAAAAGGAACATGCAAAACCGGAAGGAGAAAAATTCCGGCAGAGTTTCAGTGCAGAAAAATTGGATCCATTTTATGAAGGTGTCAGTGTCTATTTATAGACAACGTAAAGTAACGTTCCAAAAGGCACCTATTCGATGATGAAACAACACATCCGTTGGACACGAAAAGACACATTCGTTCGACACGAAAAGACACATTCGTTCCACACGAAAAGACACCCATTCAAGGATGAAACAACATGTCCGTTAGGATGAAACAACATGTCCATTAGGATGAAACAACACATCGTTTAGGATGAAAAGATACATCTATTTGTCGACGAAAAGGCACACCTTTTCACTACCAAACCTCTTATTCATAACCAATAGATTGTCTATACAATTTATATATAGACAATTGATGAAGGCTGAGAAGCATCTTACTAGGGCGCATGTGGCCAGCCATCTGCAGGTATTTTTTTCTTTTCCTTTCTGCTTTAATTTCATAAAACCATAGTTTTTCATTTATAGAACTTTATTTGTTCTTTAATTGCTGCAGAAATAAAGACTTCGACTGAAAAGAATCAGGTCTAAGGCAACCCAGCAAGTCAGTCCTTTTAAATATCCTCTTCATCTGGTGAGATGATTAGTCCTAGGCAAACAAGTAATATTGTGCCATTTCAGGGGTTGGCTGACCAAAGCCAGGATGGCAGTTATGCTTCACATCTTACCAATTTAAGCTCAATAGGCTCAATCTTAAATGAAGACTTGGACTTTGACTTTGATTCTGACTTTGATCTTTATGATCCTACACAAATGATTGACTCGGATTATTACACAAATGATTGACTCGGATTATTTGTTGTCTATGTAGTTGATAACACCAATTATTTGTTGTCTATGTAGTTGTAAATGGGATTCAAATTTAATTCTTTGGCTTCCCAGATTTGTTCTCTACTGAGATTGACCTCCATTCATTTGTATTTTCTTTGAGTTTGTATTTTCTTTGAGTTTGTATAACCAACAAGTCACGTAACCATGCATTCTTTCTATTTTTATACTTTTATTTTCACTATTGTTCTTGTTTGGTTAATAATTAGTCTGATCAACATCGACATTTTTTGTGAATGATTGAACAAGATTATTTGTAAAGACTGATGAGTCTAATGTGGATGGAAAATTTAGCTTTCTAAAATTTTTGTGAATGATACCGAAGTGTCAATTACTAGTATAAATGTCCATAGATTATTCAATATGTTAATGTTTTTGAGTTATATAAGAGGAGTAGATAACTCTTTGGATCATATAGCCTCAAATTATGATTGAGCAGGGTTACATAAAAGGGACAAGAGTAGAGGGGGTAAAATTGTTCTATTTACATGTTTCAGCAAGTGCTTACAGTGGTACTTACATGTAATTGACCTATGAAGGAGCATCAACATGAATCAAACTCACGACGATTTAGTAAAAATTATCAACAAGAGTTGTTATATTTTTTGAAAAGGAGTAATTATTCTACCTAATTGATAAAAACATATATGACGTAAGAAGATGACAAATATATATGATACATGGACATGTATAGAGATGACACTAGTCCACTACCATATTCTGAAACAGAAATGTCTTAATAATATATACATATATATATATATATATATATATATATATATATATGAAAGGTGGAGAAAATTCTAGATATTTGTGCTCGCTTATAGATCTAGATTACTGAATAACTGTTGTTTTAAATCCATGATCTGTTTGGTGGAAAGAGAGAAAATTTATTTATTTTATCATAAGCATTTCTTCAAAATTATAAGGTTGTCTATTTATTTTTTTAGTCCTCTTTTTTAAATTTTAAAGGGAAAATATTTAGTTACAAAAAAAAAGGGAAAATATTTTTTATTTTAAAGGACATGATTTTATATTATTCTAAATAAAATTATATCTTTTTAATATATATTTAATGATTTTTAATATTTTCTTTCCTCTGTATAATTAGAAGCAGAGAGACCTAAAATAAAAGTCATCTAATTTAAAATGACAATTAATTGTTTACAAAAAAAAAATGACAATTAATTTTTCCAATTTAAAATGTGTAAATTTTATAAAAGGGTATGAGACACCGTGTAGGTGTGCATTTAAAACTCAGCAATACTTGTATTTTAGGAAAAAAAGGAAAAGAAGAAAGTTCACTTCAATTATGCATGTGTACGAGGTTAGCTGTGTATACTATGTAGGTTATTTGACCATTTTTGAGCTTTATCATGTGTATTTTCAGAGATGATCTTCAAGGTAAAGTGGCTGAGATTGAAAGTGTAAATTATCTCGAATCCAGTACTTGATTCTTGAAAGGTAAAAATGATTGAAATTATTAGGTGTGGTGGGACTTATGCTATCCGCTAGGGGTGATAATAAGGCCAATGGCCTATCAGGGGCCTTAGGCCCGACCCGTTTTGGCTCGGCTCGTCTTTTTTTATTATTAAGCCCAGACTTATACTCATGCAAAAGCTTTTTTATTTAAAAGGCCTCAGGCTTTCAAAGCCAAGCCCGGCCTTGAAGCCTTGGAGGCTGGCCCGTATACATTAAATTTATTTATTATTTATAATTTTATATTAATCATTTCAACATCGTTTTCTCAGTTTTTTGTCTCTGCTCTATCTCTTCTCCCTGATCTAAGTCATGTTCATCATCTATTTTTATAAGCCATGCGGATTCCACGGCTTATAATGATGCTTATGGCGGCGACCGTGGAAGAAAAATTAATGTAAAATGTGGAAGAAAATTTATTGGTGGGGTTCAAATCTAGTGTAAAAAATCTAGAATATTAAGAAATGTGGAAGAAAATTTAATGTAAAAAATCTAGAATGTGGAAGAAAATTAAGGAAAAGCAACGTAAAATAAAGTAAAGGTGATGTTGTTATTTTGATTTTTTAATATTAATGTTTTTTTATTATAAAAGAAACAACTATTATTTTCTTACAAAAAAATACATATCAGTGCATGATTAATGGGCTGAATACGGCTACAAATTGGAATGTAAGGTTTTTATTTTTTCTAAATAAACAGGCCACAGGCTTGAGACAGGCTTTTATTTTTTGTAAACGAACCAGGCCACAAGCTAATATTATATTCGTAACAGGTAACAGGCTAAGGCCAGTCTGACACGTTTAAATACAGGCTTGGCCCGTTAAGATCAAAGCTCGGCTCGGCTCGGCCCGTTAACACCCCTACTATCTGCCACATGATCTCTCTCATTTTTTGTGTTTATTTTTCAAACGCCCTTTTATTTTTCCATTTGGATGGTTTATATTTCTATCTAAGTTTTGAATTTCGATGATGCAGATTCTGCAAAGGACAGAGATATTTTCTGAATTCACTGTCCCCATCCTTTACTTTCACCTCAACTTCATCATGCACTTTCATAACTCATAGCTATATGTTGAATTGCGAATTGGGTCAACCACATTCCGCTATGGTGGGATGATAGAAAATAATGACAAAGGAAAGAAGCTAGACGAAAATTGCTAATGAAATCAACAGCCAAATAAAATAAAGGCAATAATGGTGAATCTCATACCATTGAAAAGAAGCCTAAAGCTATTTTGTTGGTTATTACTCTAAAGTAGCAAATGCATAATTAATGTAACGAATTTATGTTAAAGTGAGGAATAACAAAGTGGCAATAGTTTTCCTAGTTTCTCATGTTGCAGAAGAAATTATTCCTCATCTGCATACCCATTAAATATACGGGACTCATTATATTAAAGAAAAAAGATGGATGAGACATTTTTATGAGTCTGTAATAGGGGAATAGTTTCTCCGGAGAAATCAATTTCCATTCAATTATATGACAACATGGTGTATTTTATCTCGTTGATTGCTTGTCTTGGAGGATTACGTAAAGATTTTTTGTTCTTTCCATTATAGTTGATTATATAGTGTAGAAGTTGGGAGCGGTAGATGGATCAGGGATGGAAATTTCAGATAAGGTTTTGGTGATGCCTGTTTGCTACTGTCACAATTTTAATTAATGACAAATGATTGACTTATATGAAATTTTGGCTCGTGGACAGGCCCTATCTCGTGGGATTATATAAGTTTTTGGCTCATGCAGGCTTTTTTATTTGTAGGATTTTTTGCCTTAACTCGTGCGAGCTAGGGCCTAACAGGAAGAGATAGCCTGTTTTGATGACTCTACTTTATATGTAAATTTAGGGGTGACAATATGGGTTGAGCACGACGGCAGTGGCGGAGCCAGCATGACATGTTAGCAAGTGCCAAAAAATTCAGCTAGTGCCCAAATAGCTACGGTTCTTTGGCTACGACCAAAACGTGGCTAATTTTCAAAAAATTTGAACAGAGTTTGCTACTTTTCAAATGTAGCTAAATGAACGTGGCTAAATAAGCCAGTGCCAAGGCAACTGTAGGCCACAACGTGGCTCCGCCACTGCCCGGCGGGTCAACCCGCCAAAACGGGACGAATTGGGTTGAGATTTTCAACCCACCAACCCACTTCAACCCGCCCCGCCTAGAAGTGGGTCAAAACGGGTTGACCCGTCGGGTTATATATATATATATATTACAATTAAGTAGTATTTCATTTGTCATTAAATTTTTGTGATATCCAATTTTTTTTTTACATTAGTACTTCTTAGAAAAAATAAAGAATAACAATTTTATTTATGACAAATGTTATCTTTATATGGAGACGAATGAGTTCCTAAAGAATGTTTTGACAAATATTAATATACATTTAAGATTGAGATTGAGAAAAATTAAAAGAAGTGTGAAATAAAATAAAATAATATTAGAAAAATTAATAAAATATAATTTATTTTTAAATTTTAATTATTTATTTTTTTAATTGACGGGTTGGTGGGTTGACCCGCCAACCCACCATAAAACGGGGTGAGTTCATTTTTCCCACCCATATGTAATGGCGGGTTAACCCGCCCTGTCCCGTTTTTGGCGGGTTGGTGGCGGGGCGGGGCGGGCCAACCAACGTTAAAAGCATGTTTATAGTACTCACATTTAATCAACAACGAAAAACCATTGTTAAAAGTAGGGGGGTGTAAATAGGCTGGATAGAGATAGGCTTTAGCTTAAATAGGTCAGACACATGTAAAATACTTTAGGCATGGCCAGATTCGTTAGCTTGTGCACGCCCAAATTATAAATTTAGCATGACGTATATTTAAAAAACAAAAGTATTGACATAGACTTGTTAGCCTGTTTAAGCCTACAAGACGTTCAATAATTAAAGAAAATAATTAAAATAATATAATTTTATTATTCAAAACCATTAAAATAATAATTTATTTATTTAATTTAAAATAAATAATATAAAATAGGTCGGCCTATAAGTTTATAGGCCCTCTATGTAAAAGAAAGTCTATGAGATACATTCTAAATAATTTTTTTAAGATCCGAAACTGTTCTATAATTTAATTCTTTCATTGAGTAGTTAATAATAATAATTTATTCCCCCCTCCTCTCCTTCTACGGTAGTATAGTATAGGATATAGAATCAGATATATTAATTAGCATTTTAATTAACATTTATTTATTTAGAATTAAGAAATCCCTCCCTCCTCGGTGTATGTAAGTGACAAAACAAAGATGGATTGGATATTTGGATTGGATTGGGCCCAAAACAAAACAAAACAAAGATGATGCTGCTGAAAATAACACCCGACCCAAGTCCATTCATTGCATTGCTTTTACTCAGTGTAGTGTAGTGTCTGATTGTCAAGTCAAGTGTGGCCCTCTCCAATGCAAATCAATGTAATGTGCTTTGGACACTTGACCACGCGCGCGCTTTTTAGCAGGTAATATATAATAATTTGATTTCAACGCAAATACTATAATTTAAAGTTTTATTATAATAATTAAAGATGGATTGGATTGGGCCAAAACAAAACTGATCAAAATAACCAACCATTGCTCTTAGTCTCTCTCACCTCTCAATGCATAATCCAAAACATGCAGATGCAGTCTCATCTTAGATCACAAATTTACAATTTACAATTTTCAAAGATTTTTCATCTAAAATTGGGCGGGATTTAATTTAATAACACTCACTCATTCCTCTCTTTCTTCTCTCTCTCTCTCTCTCTCTCTCTCTCTCCACCAAAGAAAAACCCTAAGCCTAGCCCCCTTCTCTTCTCTTCTCTTCTCTTCAATCAAGCTCAGCTCAACTCACAATAACAATACTGTTGAAGATCTTGTTCAACAAGATAAGCTACCAACTACAAGCAGCTCCTCAACTCACAGGAAAGGAACTTTCTTTCGCCTCTGCTTTTATTTCATTTCATTTCGTTGGTTCTACCATTTATTTTAAGTGTGTTATTGCGTTTTTTTCTTTTTTCTTTTTGTTTCAGCGACCATAAAACATGTATTTTTATTTGTGTTTGTAGCTCAGCTCAAAAAAGACACTGAACAGAGGCATTTCTCCTCTTGATGGCACCCGACTCTGAGCCTCTTGAGTTGAGATTCTTCCCAAAAATCTTCCTTTACTTGCTGCTGAGGATAAGGTAACTTCCGATACCATACCATACCATACCTTTATTTTTTCTTAAATCCTCATTATTAATACTGTACGTCATGTATTTGTTTGTGCTCTATAGTCTATGGTTTATTCATTGTATGTGTATTGTTACTTTTGTTTGTAGTGATAAGTTTTTTATAACTGAATGAATCTTAGAAGCTCAGTTTCAGTTCACTCAGTATTATTACTTTGCCTCTGCTTTTAAAAAGTATATAAGAGGAGCTTAATAGTTGTTTAAGTTTAGTGTGTGATTAATTTGTTACTGAAGACAGTGGGTGATGTTAAATCACTGAGAGGTTTGAACCCATGTATAAAGTAGAGGAGGAGGTAGATGATCAGAATTATCACTGTGCAATTATAAACAATTAAAAAAAATAGACTTACTTGTCAGGTATTAGAGAAAGGCAGAATGATGAATCAGATATGCAAAATCAGAAGGATAAAATCCGAGCCCACAGAACGTGTCTCCTTAAGACAATTTGTCCCCTCACTGATGCCTAAGGTAGATGGACACTTGTCTCCTAGGATAGAACGGATTTCGTCTGAAGAGTGGCGGCACTACCAGTCAACAGCCCAAACGAACACAACAAAATGCCAGAGGAAACTACACCGGAGTATGAAAAGGAACATGCAAAACCGGAAGGAGAAAAATTCCGGCAGAGTTTCAGTGCAGAAAAATTGGATCCATTTTATGAAGGTGTCAGTGTCTATTTATAGACAACGTAAAGTCACGTTCCAAAAGGCACCTATTCGATGACGAAACAACACATCCGTTGGACATGAAAAGACACATTCGTTCGACACGAAAAGACACATTCGTTCAACACGAAAAGACACCCATTCAAGGATGAAACAACATGTCCGTTAGGATGAAACAACATGTCCATTAGGATGAAACAACACATCGTTTAGGATGAAAAGATACATCTGTTTGTCGACGAAAAGGCACACCTTTTCACTACCAAACTTCTTATTCATAACCAATAGATTGTCTATACAATTTATATATATATATATAAATTCCAACAATCCCCCACATGGATAAGAAGTCAAATCACCGTGACAAAAAATGCATAAGAGTATAAATGCAAAGTGTAATTTCCTCAACGAGAAACAACTGCATCGAGACAGGTGGAGTTACCTTTGAACCTTCTCTAGTGAAAACCTATCGGATATACTCGGTCAATCGGTGGTCTAGGTCGACTTGAACCGTCAACCTTTAGTGTATACCTAGACAATAGGAGTCACACAATTGCTTCTCTAGCATTGTTGGTCCTTTGTTGCGCCCATTTTGGCCGTAGGTCACCTGCCTGGTTCTGCGAGTGTTTTAGAGAATCGGCCTTTGAAAAATTCTCATAGAAGCGGCCCTCACTTCACACTCACATATGTGATTTCTTTTGATGTAACTCACACACACACACACACACACACACACACACACACACACACACACACACACACACACACACACACACACACACACACACACACACACACACACACACACACACACACACACACACACACACACACACACACACACACACACACACACACACACACACACACACACACACACACACACACACACACACACACACACACACACACACACACACACACACACACACACACACACACACACACACACACACACACACACACACACACACACACACACACACACACACACACACACACACACACACACACACACACACACACACACACACACACACACACACACACACACACACACACACACACACACACACACACACACACACACACACACACACACACACACACACACACACACACACACACACACACACACACACACACACACACACACACACACACACACACACACACACACACACACACACACACACACACACACACACACACACACACACACACACACACACACACACACACACACACACACACACACACACACACACACACACACACACACACACACACACACACACACACACACACACACACACACACACACACACACACACACACACACACACACACACACACACACACACACACACACACACACACACACACACACACACACACACACACACACACACACACACACACACACACACACACACACACACACACACACACACACACACACACACACACACACACACACACACACACACACACACACACACACACACACACACACACACACACACACACACACACACACACACACACACACACACACACACACACACACACACACACACACACACACACACACACACACACACACACACACACACACACACACACACACACACACACAAACACACACACACACACACACACACACACACACACACACACACACACACACACACACACACACACACACACACACACACACACACACACACACACACACACACACACACACACACACACACACACACACACACACACACACACACACACACACACACACACACACACACACACACACACACACACACACACACACACACACACACACACACACACACACACACACACACACACACACACACACACACACACACACACACACACACACACACACACACACACACACACACACACACACACACACACACACACACACACACACACACACACACACACACACACACACACACATATACTATACATCATCTGAACACAACAGATTAAGAAATCATTAAAAGCCTAAATGCTTACCCTCATAATACACTGTCTTGTCTTAGGAATGAGTATGAGTTTAAAAACTCCACAGTGTTTCAACAGTCGACCATCACTTAGTTGTCTCTTTGAACCTAGTTCATGGGATCTCCACTCTTCTAGGTAGAGTTACCGCAATGCTCAACAATTGATAGGCCTTAAACCCATTCCTTTCGACAAATTTTCAACCAACTCTCTAAGAATCCCTTTGGTTAACGGATCCGCTATGTTCTCTTTAGACTTAACATAGTCAATTGTAATAATTCCATTCGAGAGTAGTTGTCTTACGGTATCATGTCTACGGCGTATGTGTCTAGACTTACCGTTATACATGACGTTCTTGGCCCTTCCAATAGCTACTGGGCTATCACAATGTATGCATACAGATGGTACCGGTTTTGGCCAATTAGGAACATCCTCAATAAAGTTACGAAGCCATTCGGCTTCTTCACCGGCTTTATCTAAAGCAATAAATTCTGCTTCCATGGTTAACCTTGCAATGCAGGTCTGCTTGGATGATTTCCAAGACACACAGCACCTCCACCAAGGGTGAACACATATCCACTTGTGGATCTAGTGTCGTTAGAGCCGGTGATCCAATTTACATCGTAATACCCTTCTATAACTGCGGGGTATTTCTCGTAATGCAAAGCAAAATTTTGAGTATACTTCAGGTATCCCAAAACTCTTACCATAGCTTTCCAATGATTTTCATTTGGATTACTAGTAAAGCGACTTAGCAGACTTACTGCATAAGCAATATCAGGTCTGGTGCAGTTCATAACATACATCAGGCTTCCCAACACTTGAGCATATAGCTTTTGTGCTGTAGCTTTACCAGTGTTCTTTAATAAACTCAAATTAGAATCTACAGGTTCCTCACAGGAGTTATATTCAAACTCTTGAATTTCTCAAGAACCTTAGCTATATAGTGAGCCTGTGATAAGGCCAACCCTGTAGATGTTCTATGGATTTTAATACCTAGGATAACGTCTGCTATCCCCATATCTTTCATATCAAACTTACTATTTAGTAACTGTTTAGTAGCTTTAATCATTTGATTATTACTACCCATGATCAACATGTCGTCTACATAAAGACAGACAATGACAAATCCTTTTTCCGTATTTCGAACATAGACACATTTGTCACACTCATTGATTCGAAATCCATTTGATAACATAACATTGTCAAATTTCGCATGCCATTGCTTTGGAGCTTGCTTTAACCCGTAAAAAGGATTTTATTAAGCGACAAACTTTCCGTTCTTGTCCTGGAACAACAAAACCCTCAGGTTGTTCTAAATATATCTCTTCTTCCAGGTCGCCGTTTAAGAACGCGGTCTTAACATCCATTTGATGTATTTGTAATCCATTCAATGCAGCTACCGCGATCAACATCCTAATGGATGTGATCCTTGTAACCGGTGAATAAGTATCGAAATAATCGAGACCTTCACGTTGCCTGTAGCCTTTTACCACAAGCCTTGCTTTATATTTATCAATAGTGCCATTCTCTTTCATTTTTCTTTTGAAAACCCACTTACTTCCTAAAGGCTTATTGCCAGGAGGAAGGTTTACCAATTCCCAAGTGTGGTTGGACAAGATAGACTCTATCTCACTATTGATAGCCTCTTCCCAGAATGGTCCTTCCGGGGACGTTATAGCTTCCTTAGACGTTCGAGGCTCATTTTCTAATAAATATGTCATAAAATCATGTCCAAAGAATGTGGCGGTCCTTTGCCTCTTGCTACGTCTAGGTTCATCTTTTACATCCTCTACAGGATCAATATTAGTTGTAGCATCCCGAGGTATCACAACCTGGTCATCATTATTACCATTTGATTCTTGTATTTTCTTATACGGAAATACGTCTTCAAAGAAAGTAACTTCCCTTGACTCAATAACCGTATTAACTTGTATGTCTGAGACATCAGATTTATAAACTAGAAACCGATAAGCACTACTATTAAGTGCATAACCGATGAATACACCATCCACGGTTTTAGGTCCGATTTTCAACTTCTTAGGTTTAGGAACCGCAACCTTAGCCAAGCACCCCCACACTCTAAAATATTTCAGGGATGACTTCTTTCCTTTCCATATGTCGTATGGTATGCTCTTTGTCAAACACCCCCACACTTCAAGATAATTCAAGGTAGGCTCCCTACCTTTCCATATTTTATAGGGGGTGTTCTTAATTTTTCTTGTGGGGTACTTTATTGATTGTACACTTTATCATTAAAATGATTTTCCCCCATAAACCAGACGTCAACAACATCATTTCATTTAATGTCTGGTTCTTTCTCTCAGCAATACTATTGGATTCTGAAGCATAAGGAGCCATCTTTTGGTATGTAATACCAAACTTTAAACAAAATTTCTCGAAGGGGCATCATACTCTCCCCACTAGATTGCTCCTTATGCCTTTAATTTTATTACTGAACATTACCATAAAATAATATACAATTATTATGTCATTGACAACATTTAAAGCCATCACATTGACTTTGATCATGCCATGACTAAGATAGCTCTTTCCACGTTCATATAATACAGAATATTTCATTGGACATAAAACTTTTATATCAATCTTTAACACAGTGGAATTAAGAAAGAATTATCACTGGCTATCATAAAATCAAAATCGTTAAACATATATGGAGAGACTTTATGACTCTACAAAAATTGAATATATCTCACCATAAACTTCATGTTAACCATAAAATAATACACAACCAGCATATCATTTATGACATCCAAATCATAGGTAATTGAATCCAATGCAATACATAATTAATTTCCACATTTAAATCACATCTCAATTAATGCAATTAATCACAATGCATTCATACACATAAACGAGTAATGACACTCATTAGTTTCTTCATATAAATTCATTCAAAGAAATCGAGAGATTTCCCACGAAATAAATGTATTAATTCTCCAATGGATCATCATCACGATATCCATTCGATGCATCATTATCAACGTATTATAGATATTAAAACGCATCCATTTGTCCTTAGATTACTTGAATGACAACAAGCAATGCTAATTCACTTGACATATTCTAAAATGCCAAAAACTTAGTATACCACCTACAGTGGCGTGGTGGTTACATTCACATAAGAAATAAAATCACACTCCAATGGCCAAAAGGTTTCTAACCTTGGTTCCTCAAAAGATGATAGTACATCACACTTGCCACCAGGACACCCATAACGTTGGGTGTAATAATTATCACCTTTATAAATGATGTTTGTCCATATCCCAACATAGTTGGATTCATATCATGTAAGAAAACCCAATAACCGATTACATGATGGAGGCTACGTAATAACTGTCACAACTTAAATTTAAATAATGAAGTATCAAACCAAGATAAAACAAGGAAAATGCTCCAGCAGCAAGTTATAAAATAGATAGTTAATAAACTGCCATTTTTTTTTTCCTTTAAATTCAAAAGATGCAATGTTTCAAAGAAACATTTTCAATCTGCAAGAGGTTGACACCAAATCAAGGTTTGAAATTTAATTTCCAATCATAAATTCAATGCCATAAATGCATTTACTATTTCGAAGTTGAGTTTGTCAAATCCGTAAATGTTACAGATGCCATGTATAAAAGAATAGAACCAGAATTTCCATTTTTTTTTTTAAAAAAAAGGCAATGTAACATCCCGGGCGCTGACGAGGGCGGGGAGTGATCGCCGGTGCGCAAGGGAACGGACAAGGAGCGGCTCCTGGCAGGCTTCTAGGGACGGGGGTATGTAACAGCCCGTTACGTACCGGTATTGTTAACATTAATTATGATATTAAGCGCAGTTACAATCACAGCAGTTCATTTATAAAAACGCGAATAAATTTTTTCCGATTATTACGCGAGCATTTAAAACATAAAAAGGCGTAATAATTAAAAGCTGTGACCGTAACCATAAACTCTTGCGGAAGACTTATTTAAACTATTTTTATCACTTACGTTACTTATTATAAGTTACTAAGGAGTTCCCATAAACTCACTTAGCCAATTTCCAACTTTACGTTTTACACCAATTCGAATATGTTACACTCTAAGTTTTTCTGCGACCAAACAGAACGCAACCAACCCTACTTCTCAGATTATATCTTTGTGTTACTTAATTCCCTTTTTAACAAGCTAAAATACGCTCAATTCGGAGCTCATTTGCTCCGGTTATCGCCGTTTGAAGTTGGATAAGCAATTAGCCCAAACAACCCCAAAAACAGCCCAAACCACTCACTTTGCCCGAATTACTGCACTCAATCGACTCAACCATTTGCTCTCAAATTTTTATCCTACAAACTAGACATCTCAAACTTCATTTTGACATATCACACGCTTAATTTGACGGAGAAACGAAGCGGGAATTAATTTCCCAAATCCGGTCCAGAATCTGCCTCAGGTGCAGGGGCACATGGGCAGTCCGTGTTTCTCTATTTATTTCAGGCCGAAGATCAACCCAGAATTTCCTCAAATTTTGACACAAGGTAGAGGACATCTCAACCTTCAAAATGACGTATGGCACGTCCCTAGGGGACCTCTATAGAGGGAGATATGCTCTTCCGAAGTTCGCCTAAAATCTGCCAATTCTACAGAAAATTCGCCAGAGTTTCCTTTGTTTTTCCAATAATCCCAAATTTGTAAAAGATCATTTAAAACCTCAATGTACCTAATAAACACATGATAATACAGTAATAATCCAATGGGTGGCACACACAAGGACCAACAACGCCTTGGGGCACTTACAACCCAATCCAGTTTATAGTTATTAAACATAGAGTCCATATTAATCATTCTTAAGTAGTTGCAATCACTAACACCTTTTTCATGCATATTTCCATCATACATATTATCATAACCTAAAATAGGCCTAAGGCCCTTCCATCATAATTAGACATGCATCAATACTATTACAATATGGCTTTACAAATTACAACTTGAAACTAAAACTTCAAATTACATTCTTCTAAAATTTCGACTTAATTAAAAGACAACATAACCAAATACATCACTACTAGACTTAGGCAAAATGGCATGAACAAGATGCTAATGAAGCTACTAATAAATACAAATGACATGTTCATGCCCTAAGTCTAGCCTAGGCCACACGGCCAACAAAATGCAAAATAAGAAGCGCTCCACCGCTCACTCTGCGGGCCTCTTGCCCGAGGCTCCTGCTCCACTGCTACCTCCTGAAATAAATGCCCCGAGACGGGGTGAGATATACGAATATATCTCAGTAAACAAGAGGTTCTGGGGAAAACTCCACCCAATGGTTCACTTCGATGCATATCAATAGAATACAACAACCACTTTGAAAACGGGATATAGCAAGGGATTTAGAGAATGCGGAATATAAAGAAAACAAAATACGACGATACGGGATGGTAACCCCAATTCCACGTACGCCCTCGGCATATATAAGCCTATGGGTATCATCCAAGGTGTGTTCACAGAAACCACAACCATGATGCCCAAACCAACCAAAACGCCAAAGACATTCCTAGTGTGCTCCTACCCGGATCACACACCATGACCGCAGTCAACTGGAACTCCCTCCTGGAGACCTATCCAGCGGAAGTCCGAAAATGCCCGAAGGCTAATAAAACTGTCTACTGGCCAGAGACTCGGTACATAAGTACCCATAGCAATAATGCATGCATGCTCATGTGTTATATACTATACATACACACTTCCTACCGTTACCATCAACTGGCAAGGTGGAACAGAAAAGGGGAACAAGCCCCAGTACCAAGAGGTTACCTTAATTTGCGTTTCCACAAGCTCCGCAGCAGCTTATCCCTCAACTCGGTACACAGCGGAATGCCTACACAGAGGACATTCCCAATCACTCTCAGTTCAACCCATACACGTTAATTTATAATTACACATGTAATGAACCAATTTCTTACCTCAATCCACTTGGTCCCGGACCAAGGGCAATTCACTGATTCAAGATTCGGGATTCAGGTCGACGTACGGCAACCTATACAATAACGTACATCCATCAGTACTCGTCAAATAGTATCAAAACGCAAAAACACAAAAATCCTCCCCATCCTCCCTTGATGGTTCGGCCATTGTAGTGTAAATGTGAGATTTATTTTTCTAAATTTTCTTTCTCATTTTGTTACGTCTCATTAGGTTGTCAATAGGCCGGTTCAAGTGCCGGTTCGTCATTTTCGCGTCGAATTACATCAAAACGCGAAAATCGCCAAATCACCCCTTTTCCCCTTGGAGGTTCGGCCATGTAGGTGTAAATTTGAGATTTATTTTCCTAAATTTTCTTTCTCATTTTATAACACTCCCTTAGGTTGTTTAGAGGCTAGTTCAATCGTCGTTTTTCCGTTTTTCGACATTTACGCATCGTTTTGCGAAATATTTCATTCTGGGCTCATTTAGGTCTCTAACACAATTCATTTTTCTCCATTGATTCAAACACTCTCCAAGCACAACACAACCCATCTAAGCACCATATAACTACACAAATCATTATCCAATTCATTTTTCAACATCAATTCCTCAATCTTTCCTCAAAGAATCGAATTTTAACCTATGGCATTCCAAGGAATTTCCATACAACTTTAATCATTCCAACCTTCATACAACCTATTATATCATCATACCATCATGCCACAATTCATCAAACAAGTCTCAACACCAAAATTCACAAGTCCAAAATCATGATCATCAAATTTTTCTAAGTTAAATTCATCAATTTTCACCAATAAATTTCATCGCATTTCTAGCTCTAATACATCATTCTAACACATTATCATCTAATACACATTTTCAAATTGAGCTCTCTAACACAACACATCATCAAATCAAGCTTTAGGTTTCCAAAAATTCAATCACAATTAAACCATGTAAATGGGATGGAAATATACTCACAACCAAGGCTTGATGCTACCCCAAGACTCCTCCAAACAATGGAAGCTCAAATGACTCCATGAACCTCAAATTTCTCCAAAAATTCGCAGCTGTAAATGGGCAATAACTCACCAAAGAGAGGGTTTCAAGGGAAACTAATCGGTGGAACGGGTTCGGATGATGATTTCCATCGAATTTCAAGACAAGAATCGATGGATTCGGTGGAGAAACGACTAAGTTATGATGAAATCAAATTTTTGCACAATGAAGGGGATGGAGGGGCTGTCACCGTGAAGAAGAAGGAGGGGAGGAGAGAGAAAGTGTGAAGAAAAGGTGAGTTTGACTCACTTAAGTCACAGGCGGGTCCCACACGCGTTTTAACTTTAATCAATCATCTAATTTCAACCACAAATTCATGACCTACGTATTTTTCTTGTTCATGTCATATTTTTGTTTCCCAAAAATCCTGATAAAATTTTCACGCTTATCGGTACAATTATACCGCAGTATTTTTACACCGGAAAATCACTATTCATCAATTTTTCCCAAAAAGACTCAATTCCATCAAAATTTATCAAAATCGTATTTCCTAACTCAACAAACCATTTATAACTCATATTTGAAACCTAGAGCTCAAAACTCAATCGGCACGTTTTACGGTGCAATCGTACCGCGGTATTTTTACCCGCGAAAAACACTATTCACTGATTTTTCTGAAACTTTCCTGTCCACTCAATTTTTCGTTCTGAACCCATTTCCAGGGTTATTTTTACCATCTGAGACCTTCTACTCAATTTTTATCTTCCTAGGGTTGCGTGTTGGCTAATTACCGTTTTGCCCTTTCTTTGTATTTTGGCCTAATCTTTTGGATTTTCACTAATCCATCACTTGATTGCTCACTTAATATTTTAATTACTTGATTTAAAATTGTGAGGTGTTATATTCACCCCAACTTTTTAGAATTTTGTCCGCAAAATTAAATCATACTCACCCGCTAACTCAGGACACAGCCGGAGAATCTCATCCTCCCGCTCCCAAGTAGCATCCTCAAGTGTGTATCTTTACCATATTACTTTTATCACAAGCATGATCTCCTTTTTATGATACTCATTATCCTTTGATCCTTCATAATTACTCGTCTCTCATGGTTCTGTGACATTTTAATTCCCAATACTTTAAACTTTCTCTGGTTTACCGTTTCTCTTTCGCTGATTTGTAGGTAATAATATAACCATATTACGGATTTGTCGGTATCAATTTACCTCATTCTCATCCTTATCCATCTTTCTGACCCATGGTCGTTCTCAAAAGCATCTAATCGCTTTCATGCACATTCACTAGTTATTCCTGGAGTATTTCCAACTCACACGTTCTTTAGTACTTAACTTTTTTCGTTGTCCTCAGTGTTCTGACAGTACCCCAACAACCATTTCTTTCCACTACTGTTACTACTCTTATCATTTCGTTGTTTTCTTGGTTTCCACCCAAGCACATACTTTCTAGTTTCAAAGGCACTTTGTCGTGTCCTTCAATTCCGACTCACATTAAATTCTATACTCATATACTTTATTTTTCCTTGTCACGTGTCTTCACCTCTTTTTAGGTACTCACAACTATATCTTTCTCTTTGTGATACGAAACTAGCAATACCCATACTAGTTTATATTTTCGATTAGCCCTATAAGGCCTTTCGACCACAAATACTCATGAAATTTTTCCATCTGCAAACTCATATTCATAATTTACACTCATTGTTAAACTCTTTATTAGCTTAACCATCTCAACTTTACCAACTCAACCAGCTCAACTCCATACTTAGACCTCTCACAGTCTAAACACAACACTCATCAATGACCTCCACATCAAGGCCTCATGCTTAATATTTTCTCCCACTAACTATTTTCAACTTTTATTCCACTCCGACGTTGCAACTTAACCATATGTTCAACTTATTTATACCACTTTTTCGTAATCATCGTCATTTAATCCTGAATGTCAAACTCAATATAACATCACCTTACAGTTTTCACCAACTTTCACCAATCATCTTGGTTGTTCGAATCAATCAACCACACCAAGCCATTTCACTACTAACTGATGGACCCTTAAAATGCCATGTCTCTCACATGCAAGTCTCGTTCTATAGGAATCTTTGAAACTTAATTATCAAGTCACATAAAACTAAATCCATCCTTGCCACTACTTATACAATTCCCCACCGATTGGTATCTCAATCTCTCAGAATATTCAAAGCTACCACAAACACTCAGTCATACCTCATTAATACTTAACCAAAACAATATTATCATTGTGCATTTTCCACACACTTTCCACCATAAGTGGCATATGCGATTATATATAACACTCCTCAATCCACTCTATCAGTACAACCAAGCTATCAACTTTTAGGCAACCGATCGCAATTCCAGTTTCCAACTATTATTACACATTCGCGCTTGATTCCATGACAATTTACCTTCTATATAAGGGCTAATAATTCATCGTTTTAACCTGAACTCTTGATCATTACCAGCCTTCCTAGAAGGACACTCACTCAATCTGTCAACATCAATCTCGTTATTATCTCTTTCATCATAAGACGAGAATTCCAACAAATTTACTACCTCACTTGGAGCCGAAATTATTTCATCAAACTTACTTTACACCCACAATAGTGTTTCACTATCACACTTCAAAAAAAATTTACACACTATGCCTCACCTCTTGTATCCAATTCTGACATACTATTGTCCATTTACAAATATCTGACCTCATATTTTGCGTTAATCACATGGAAGAACTCTCTCAATATAGTGGGTAAAACATTCTTAGGTTTTAACCGCTCGAGCTCTTGCTGTCCTCAGGGCCCCAGATGTAATGACCCACCGATCAGAGAATCCACCCATATGATCCATGCACTAATGATAAACTACCACCTGCTGACTGTGTTCTAATAGTATTCCCAATGTTTCTTATTTGTGCACTTATGTAGACCAACTCAACTATAATAGCAGTCTCATCACTGCGGGATACTTCCTCATCTCATATCACTCATATAACATAATAATAGTCTCCGGGAACATAATCCACATGGAGATTGCTACACACTCCGGGCACATAGGCCACACAGAGATGGTAATATCAAGTCTCATAACGTGCACCCAGTGCACAGAGGAGTTCATATTTATATCACATCTGTATACAACAGCAAACATGTACCCAGTACACAGGGGAGTTCATACTTATAACATATCCGTATATAACGGCAAAACTGGTACTCCGTACACTCCAGATCACACATGGACCCAGTCCATTTGGTGTCTGTCTCACCTCTATATATATAACAGCAAAATATCTTTGGTATATTCACATGGGGCTATCCCCATAATCATAGCAGTAGTGGTATAATATACCCTGTTATATATAAGTCAATTCGTCTTACTCTCTCATTTCATTCTTCTCACTGATAGTTTACACATAAGTCACTATTATCATAATTCACATTCTCTTCGTAATTTCGTACACGTTTTCTAACTTTTAATAGTTTTTTCTGTCATGTTACCGTTCAAATCCATAGTCCATTATCTCTTCCTTGCTTATTCTTCTCACAGATTATTTTCTCTCTTACTTTGACTATTCAAGTGGCATAGTTCATAACATAATCTCTATTCCGTGAATCCAGAATTTTCTCAAAGTTCTGTACACATCTCACATATACTTCCCATCACACAGGGATCTTCTAAACATATTCGTCCTATCACAAAAGACTAATTTCACCTCAATCCGTGCACTGGAAAATTATATCAATCTTTGCACTAACACTTATACCTCAACTCATTAACTAATCTTATCATTTTTGTTTTGACATTACACATTAGCTCTTTTGCTAAACACATAATTCCACACTTTATTGTAACTTAGTTCATACACTAATCACATGATTTCCCATCAGGTTGTACATTAGCTCATTCTCTAATCATACAATCTCTTCAGATACTTCCCATCATCGGGGATTTCATTCGGCCTCATTGTCCTTTTACAAAAAAATTTAATAATTTACCTCAACACGGATAATTAGGCGCTCAGGCCGTCACAAGGTGTACATACATATATATGTATACTGGCACTTAGGCCATCACTGGATTATTATCCGTTTATTCATCAGAATAGGTATACTGGCCATCAGGCCATTAGGTATTATTCACAATGCATTACAACATCCACAAGTAATTAGGCCATTTAAATTACGATATTCATTCTCTGAGATTTCCAAGAGACCTCCATCATGGATCAATCCTCTTATGCTTCATAACACCTGAATCTCTACATAGTAGCCATTTCCAAGGAGAATTCCACACATTAACGCACACATATAGTCATATTTGTTTCCTTCATGGCATATCGGTCAAGCTAAACCATTATTCCGTTACGGACAATCATACTCTCAATGAACCTTGTTCAATGCCATCCATGGCGATTCTCTCAACTTCTTCCTTATACATATAATACATAATTAATTCATCTCGCCTATGTTTAATCAGCACTACCTCCTTATGGGTTTAAATCCCATATTTCAATATATCTCAATTTAACAATTGACCAGCATTATAATTTCAAGTGGTCAAATCCCATAGGATTAATCATCAATTATTCTATTTATTTCTCTGCATGAACCATCTCAATTTGTTTAAGTGTACATCATCCATCAAGGACTTATAACTTCTAGTCAACATAAAATATTCAAACTCATGCCTAAGCATATCTGTTCATCATTTTCAATAACCCAACAGGTTCTAATCTTCCACCTTGATGAAGTCCCTCCACCACGTCCACCTGGACATAATTGTTTTTACTATACAACACATATACTTGGAAGCTTCACCAATACCTTTTCCATACTATGGACTCATCTCAATTATATATCTTTATTATTCATGGTACTACAAGGTTCATCCATGCAATACCGTACATATCATAGATTTGTTTACAACTTTCACTTACAATCCAGCTTTATAAATTTCATCTACAAGGTCAGACAAAACATTTAAGTATGTTTCCCTGAAGTCCTATAATATTCATATTTTACTTACTGCCATCTCTTGTCCATGAAGCAGTCAACACTGCATCCACAACATCAGGCTAAAGACTTACATTTGGTGCTCCACAGTTGCCACGTAGGCTTCTTACGATGACTACGCATGTAACACAAAGGAATGGGTTGATCAGACCCACACTAAGGAATCACATATGCAGTAATCGATAAGAATCTACATACAACTATGCAACACACAACACAACTATATATACATTATCAGAGTTCCCTAACAAAACTGCTCTGATACCATAAAATGTAACAGCCCGTTACGTACCGGTATTGTTAACATTAATTATGATATTAAGCGCAGTTACAATCACAGCAGTTCATTTATAAAACGCGAATAAATTTTTTCCGATTATTACGCGAGCATTTAAAACATAAAAAGGCGTAATAATTAAAAGCTGTGACCGTAACCATAAACTCTTGCGAAGACTTATTTAAACTATTTTTATCACTTACGTTACTTATTATAAGTTACTAAGGAGTTCCCATAAACTCACTTAGCCAATTTCCAACTTTACGTTTTACACCAATTCGAATATGTTACACTCTAAGTTTTTCTGCGACCAAACAGATCGCAACCAACCCTACTTCTCAGATTATATCTTTGTGTTACTTAATTCCCTTTTTAACAAGCTAAAATACGCTCAATTCGGAGCTCATTTGCTCCGGTTATCGCCGTTTGAAGTTGGATAAGCAATTAGCCCAAACAACCCCAAAAACAGCCCAAACCACTCACTTTGCCCGAATTACTGCACTCAATCGACTCAACCATTTGCTCTCAAATTTTTATCCTACAAACTAGACATCTCAAACTTCATTTTGATATATCACACGCTTAATTTGACGGAGAAACGAAGCGGGAATTAATTTCCCAAATCCGGTCCAGAATCTGCCTCAGGTGCAGGGGCACATGGGCAGTCCGTGTTTCTCTATTTATTTCAGGCCGAAGATCAACCCAGAATTTCCTCAAATTTTGACACAAGGTAGAGGACATCTCAACCTTCAAAATGACGTATGGCACGTCCCTAGGGGACCTCTATAGAGGGAGATATGCTCTTCCGAAGTTCGCCTAAAATCTGCCAATTCTACAGAAAATTCGCCAGAGTTTCCTTTGTTTTTCCAATAATCCCAAATTTGTAAAAGATCATTTAAAACCTCAATGTACCTAATAAACACATGATAATACAGTAATAATCCAATGGGTGGCACACACAAGGACCAACAACGCCTTGGGGCACTTACAACCCAATCCAGTTTATAGTTATTAAACATAGAGTCCATATTAATCATTCTTAAGTAGTTGCAATCACTAACACCTTTTTCATGCATATTTCCATCATACATATTATCATAACCTAAAATAGGCCTAAGGCCCTTCCATCATAATTAGACATGCATCAATACTATTACAATATGGCTTTACAAATTACAACTTGAAACTAAAACTTCAAATTACATTCTTCTAAAATTTCGACTTAATTAAAAGACAACATAACCAAATACATCACTACTAGACTTAGGCAAAATGGCATGAACAAGATGCTAATGAAGCTACTAATAAATACAAATGACATGTTCATGCCCTAAGTCTAGCCTAGGCCACACGGCCAACAAAATGCAAAATAAGAAGCGCTCCACCGCTCACTCTGCGGGCCTCTTGCCCGAGGCTCCTGCTCCACTGCTACCTCCTGAAATAAATGCCCCGAGACGGGGTGAGATATACGAATATATCTCAGTAACCAAGAGGTTCTGGGGAAAACTCCACCCAATGGTTCACTTCGATGCATATCAATAGAATACAACAACCACTTTGAAAACGGGATATAGCAAGGGATTTAGAGAATGCGGAATATAAAGAAAACAAAATACGACGATACGGGATGGTAACCCCAATTCCACGTACGCCCTCGGCATATATAAGCCTATGGGTATCATCCAAGGTGTGTTCACAGAAACCACAACCATGATGCCCAAACCAACCAAAACGCCAAAGACATTCCTAGTGTGCTCCTACCCGGATCACACACCATGACCGCAGTCAACTGGAACTCCCTCCTGGAGACCTATCCAGCGGAAGTCCGAAAATGCCCGAAGGCTAATAAAACTGTCTACTGGCCAGAGACTCGGTACATAAGTACCCATAGCAATAATGCATGCATGCTCATGTGTTATATACTATTCATACACACTTCCTACCGTTACCATCAACTGGCAAGGTGGAACAGAAAAGGGGAACAAGCCCCAGTACCAAGAGGTTACCTTAATTTGCGTTTCCACAAGCTCCGCAGCAGCTTATCCCTCAACTCGGTACACAGCGGAATGCCTACACAGAGGACATTCCCAATCACTCTCAGTTCAACCCATACACGTTAATTTATAATTACACATGTAATGAACCAATTTCTTACCTCAATCCACTTGGTCCCGGACCAAGGGCAATTCACTGATTCAAGATTCGGGATTCAGGTCGACGTACGGCAACCTATACAATAACGTACATCCATCAGTACTCGTCAAATAGTATCAAAACGCAAAAACACAAAAATCCTCCCCATCCTCCCTTGATGGTTCGGCCATTGTAGTGTAAATGTGAGATTTATTTTTCTAAATTTTCTTTCTCATTTTGTTACGTCTCATTAGGTTGTCAATAGGCCGGTTCAAGTGCCGGTTCGTCATTTTCGCGTCGAATTACATCAAAACGCGAAAATCGCCAAATCACCCCTTTTCCCCTTGGAGGTTCGGCCATGTAGGTGTAAATTTGAGATTTATTTTCCTAAATTTTCTTTCTCATTTTATAACACTCCCTTAGGTTGTTTAGAGGCTAGTTCAATCGTCGTTTTTCCGTTTTTCGACATTTACGCATCGTTTTGCGAAATATTTCATTCTGGGCTCATTTAGGTCTCTAACACAATTCATTTTTCTCCATTGATTCAAACACTCTCCAAGCACAACACAACCCATCTAAGCACCATATAACTACACAAATCATTATCCAATTCATTTTTCAACATCAATTCCTCAATCTTTCCTCAAAGAATCGAATTTTAACCTATGGCATTCCAAGGAATTTCCATACAACTTTAATCATTCCAACCTTCATACAACCTATTATATCATCATACCATCATGCCACAATTCATCAAACAAGTCTCAACACCAAAATTCACAAGTCCAAAATCATGATCATCAAATTTTTCTAAGTTAAATTCATCAATTTTCACCAATAAATTTCATCGCATTTCTAGCTCTAATACATCATTCTAACACATTATCATCTAATACACATTTTCAAATTGAGCTCTCTAACACAACACATCATCAAATCAAGCTTTAGGTTTCCAAAAATTCAATCACAATTAAACCATGTAAATGGGATGGAAATATACTCACAACCAAGGCTTGATGCTACCCCAAGACTCCTCCAAACAATGGAAGCTCAAATGACTCCATGAACCTCAAATTTCTCCAAAAATTCGCAGCTGTAAATGGGCAATAACTCACCAAAGAGAGGGTTTCAAGGGAAACTAATCGGTGGAACGGGTTCGGATGATGATTTCCATCGAATTTCAAGACAAGAATCGATGGATTCGGTGGAGAAACGACTAAGTTATGATGAAATCAAATTTTTGCACAATGAAGGGGATGGAGGGGCTGTCACCGTGAAGAAGAAGGAGGGGAGGAGAGAGAAAGTGTGAAGAAAAGGTGAGTTTGACTCACTTAAGTCACAGGCGGGTCCCACACGCGTTTTAACTTTAATCAATCATCTAATTTCAACCACAAATTCATGACCTACGTATTTTTCTTGTTCATGTCATATTTTTGTTTCCCAAAAATCCTGATAAAATTTTCACGCTTATCGGTACAATTATACCGCAGTATTTTTACACCGGAAAATCACTATTCATCAATTTTTCCCAAAAAGACTCAATTCCATCAAAATTTATCAAAATCGTATTTCCTAACTCAACAAACCATTTATAACTCATATTTGAAACCTAGAGCTCAAAACTCAATCGGCACGTTTTACGGTGCAATCGTACCGCGGTATTTTTACCCGCGAAAAACACTATTCACTGATTTTTCTGAAACTTTCCTGTCCACTCAATTTTTCGTTCTGAACCCATTTCCAGGGTTATTTTTACCATCTGAGACCTTCTACTCAATTTTTATCTTCCTAGGGTTGCGTGTTGGCTAATTACCGTTTTGCCCTTTCTTTGTATTTTGGCCTAATCTTTTGGATTTTCACTAATCCATCACTTGATTGCTCACTTAATATTTTAATTACTTGATTTAAAATTGTGAGGTGTTATAGGGGTACATGAATGAATCGAATCAACACCCGAAAGAGAGGGATTCCAGAGACTGTGCTGGTATGGGACGGTACAATTGGGAATGACTTATAAGAATTAATTGGTACTACCTATACTAACAAGATGCATCTACTTTTCGGTAGCCCGGATCGGAAGAACTCCACAGTTAAGCGTGCTTGACTTGGAGCAATTCAGGGATGGGTGACGTCCTGGGAAGTTTTCCCGGGAAGTGTGCGAGTGAGGACAAAGCACGCTGAAAACTCTCGTGTTAGTGTGTGGGGACAATCGTTGATCCTTGCAAGTTGCCAGGCGTTACAAGTGGTATCAGAGCAGGGCCTCTCATCCAGTACGGTGTGGTTCGAGGACGAACCAGACGGAAGCTGGTGGGCATGTAACATCCCGGGCGCAGACGAGGGCGGGGAGTAATCGCCGGTGCACAAGGGCACGGACAAGGAGCGGCTCCTGGCAGGCTTCTAGGGACGGGGGTACATGAATGAATCGAATCAACACCCGAAAGAGAGGGATTCCAGAGACTGTGCTGGTATGGGACGGTACAGTTGGGAATGACTTATAAGAATTAATTGGTACTACCTATACTAACAAGATGGATCTACTTTTCGGTAGCCCGTATCGGAAGAACTCCACAGTTAAGCGTGCTTGACTTGGAGCAATTCAGGGATGGTGACCTCCTGGGAAGTTTTCCCGGGAAGTGTGCGAGTGAGGACAAAGCACGCTGAAAAGTCTCGTGTTAGTGTGTGGGGACAGTCGTTGATCCTTGCAAGTTGGCAGGCGTTACAGGCAACTTCCTTCGATCTTAAAGGTATTGAAACAGGCCATATAAACATATATATAAATTGCCAGGCATGCATGGAATTGATAACCGAGACTCATTCAATGGTTATTATTAACCGTAAACCTTCATAATATAATAATATATGCATAGAATTCTTCGGTTGCAATAAACCGTTTCATTGTTTACAGTACGAAAGAAAAAGAAAAAATAACCCATTCCTTTCCACAAATTTTCAACCAACTCTCTAGGAATCCCTTTGGTTAACGGATCCGCTATGTTTTCCTTAGACTTAACATAGTCAATTGAAATGATTCCATTCGAGAATAGTTGTCTTACGGTATCATGTCTTCGACGTATGTGTCTAGACTTACCGTTATACATGACGTTCTTGGCCCTTCCAATAGCTGCTTGGCTATCACAATGTATGCATACGGATGGTACCGGTCTTGGCCAATTAGGAACATCCTCAATAAAATTACGAAGTCATTCGGCTTCTTCACCGGCCTTATCTAAAGCAATAAATTCTGCTTCCATGGTTGACCTTGCAATGCAGGTTTGCTTGGACGATTTCCAAGACATAGCACCTCCACCAAGGGTAAACACATATCCACTTGTGGATCTAGTGTCGTTAGAGCCGGTGATCCAATTTGCATCACAATACCCTTCTATAACCGCAGGGTATTTCTCGTAATACAAAGCATAATTCTGAGTATACTTCAAGTATCCCAAAACTCTTACCATAGCTTTCCAATGATTCTCATTTGGATTACTGGTAAAGCGACTTAACAGACTTACTGCATAAGCAATATCAGGTCTGGTGCAGTTCATAACATTCATAAGGCTTCCCAACACTTGAGCATATAGCTTTTGTGCTGTAGCTTTACCAGTGTTCTTTAATAAACTCAAATTAGAATCTACAGGTTCCTCACAGGAGTTATATTCAAACTCTTGAATTTCTCAAGAACCTTAGCTATATAGTGAGCCTGTGATAAGGCCAACCCTGTAGATGTTCTATGGATTTTAATACCTAGGATAACGTCTGCTATCCCCATATCTTTCATATCAAACTTACTTTTAAGTAATTGTTTAGTAGCATTAATCATTTGATTATTACTACCCATGATCAACATGTCGTCTACATAAAGACAGACAATGGCAAAACCTATTTCAGTATTTCAAACATAGACACATTTGTCACATTCATTAATTCGAAATTTATTTGACAACATAACTTTGTCAAATTTCTCATGCCATTGTTTTGGAGCTTGCTTTAACCCGTAAAGGGATTTTAATAAGCGACAAACATTCTGTTCTTGTCCTGAAACAACAAAACCTTCTGGTTGTTCTAAATATATCTCTTCTTCCAGGTCGCCGTTTAAGAAGGCAGCCTTAACATCCATTTGATGTATTTGTAATCCATTCAATGCAGCTACTGCGATCAACATCCTAATAGATGTGATCCTTGTAACCGGTGAATAAGTATCGAAAAATCGAGACCTTCACGTTGCCTGTAACCTTTTACCACAAGCCTTGCTTTATATTTATCAATAGTGCCATTCTCTTTCATTTTTCTTTTGAAAACCCACTTACTTCCTAAAGGCTTGTTGCCAGGAGGAAGATTTACCAATTCCCAAGTGTGGTTGGACAAGATAGATTCTATCTCACTATTGATAGCTTCTTCCCAGAATGGTCTTTCCGGGGACGTTATAGCTTCCTTATACGTCCGAGGCTCATTTTCTAATAGATATGTCATAAAATCAGGTCCAAAGGATGTGGCGGTCCTTTGCCTCTTGCTACGTCTAGGTTCATCTTTTACATCCTCTACAGGATCAATATCAGTTGTAGCATCCTGAGGTATCACAACCTGATCATCATTATTACCACTTGATTCATATATTTTCTTATACGGAAATACGTCTTCAAGGAAAGTAACTTCCCTTGACTCAATAACCGTATTAACATGTATATCTGAAACATCAGATTTATAAACCAGAAACCTGCATAACCAATGAATACACAATCCACAGTTTTAGGTCCGATTTTCAACCTTTTAGGTTTAGGAACCGCAACCTTAGCCAAACACCCCCACACTTCAAGATAATTCAAGGTAGGCTCCCTACCTTTCCACATTTCATAGGGAATGTTCTTAATTTTCTTGTGGGGTACTTTACTGATTATATAATTTGTCATTAAATGACTTTGCCCCATAAACCAGACATCAACAACATCATTTTATTTAATGTCTGGTTCTTTATACGCAATCACATTAAATTGCAACACCATAAGGTGCAATCGTTTGATATATAGTACCAAACTCTAAACAAAATTCCTCAAAGAGGACATCGTTCCTCTCAACAATCCCATTGGATTGTGGAGCATAAGAAGCCATCGTTTTGTGTAAAATTTCAAACTCTAAACAAATTTCTCAAAGGGTCATCGTAATCTCCCCCTTGATTGCTCCTTAATACCTTAAACTTTCAATTTAACATTATTCGACTATAACACATATATCAAATAATAAATTCCAATTTAACCCTTAAAATGATACATAATCGTCACATCATTTATGATATTTGAAATAAAACATATAATTTGGAATTAAATCAACTCAGATATTTTCAAGAAATTTATCATACTTTAATTCCAAAATGCAAATATTTTGCAAACACAGAGAATTTAAGATTCCACATTTTGCATTCTCAAAGTTATTTTTCTTTCATGCAAAAACACAATTATTATGTATTGTTTGCAACATTGCAGTCAACACATATTCTCAAAAAATGCACATATATATTAATCACGTATTCAATATAAAATGCCATCTAATTCACTACTTTCCAAATCTCATTTTTTCTCTCTCATAATAATAGCCCCACTACAAATTCAATTAAAGCCAATAAATTAAGAAACTCAATATTTAGATGACAAAATTAATTCGGGCCGGATACGATTATGGAAACATGAAATTGTGCTTCAGCCATAAATTTACATGAACCGTTTGGTTCACTTGTGGTTACTTATTCAAATGTAACCATCAAATTCCAACCGTGAAAACCCCATCAAGTTTCCACCAAAAACTATTTTATGCATCAATTCATGCATTTCAAAACTGACCCTTTGCAGTTCCTTTTTTTTTTATGTGCAATCATGGATTTAATTGCAATGCACCCTTTATACATGGTATGAGTCCATGAATCAACGGAGACATTTTGGTCTGACTCTCAAGATCAACCATTCGGTGAAACATTTCGTGCCACAGTAATGGCTATCAATTTTTTTTTTCACAAACCAAAACACAACATGCAGTGTCTAATGGCATCCGAAAGCCGTAATGCATCAAGTAATACATGATATCTATTGAGAAAGAAACTTCATATGGTTTCACTTGCAAAAGACATCCACGGTTCACACACAGTGCATTTGATAAGCAATCGCATATCAATTATAAACATTAATTCAAGCATCAACATGACACATTCTATTTAAAATACAATGTAGCACGATAAACGAGAAACAAATGATATATATGAAAGCCAAAATCCACACAGGACTTTTAGAACAATAACATATATATTACGTAATAGAAGATGTATATATATGTAGAAGACAAATCACGAAAACTAAGAAATATCATATTAGAACAATATTCACGAAGTAGTTTTCAAATATCAAAGCAAGGTTTTGGTTTTATACATACTTCCGTATTCAAAAGCAAACCGTACTGTAGTATATATCAAAACCAATATGAAGGCACGACCATCGATAAATTACTTTTCAAAATCAATATGAAAAACCAATATTATAATAATCTTTGTACAAAAAATCGAGAGTACAGTGTTGAAAATGCTATTCAAAAGCATGGACACGAAAATCGATACACCAATGCTAACCAATTTAACATATATATAGTGTATTATATTAAACAGATCCCTTTATTTCTTTGGTGGTTTCAAAACAAACCGAGGGTTAACCGTGTATACAAATTTTCCGTTTTTCTTTTTAAATGAAAAATTCAAACCAGTATGAAAACGAACAGAACCGAGACACGGTAAAGTAAAAACATAATTTCAACAACACAGAATCAAACACTCAACACAGAATTAGAAATTCCATTAACATTCTTAAGACAATTTTGGTGTTTTGAACCTGTGATCAGTATATTTTATTTTCTGTTTTATATACTGTTTTTTATTTATTGTGTGATTAATCTGTGTGATTAATCATAGTATAATTTCTCTTTGCATGAATAATATGTGAATGGTATCACTTTTCTATGACTGGAAATATGTGTCTTTAGATTTCCAATTGATATATAATATTATATCTTATGCGACGTTATATTTCATTAATCTGTGTTTTTGAAGATCGGAATTTACCGCAATGCAATTGATCTGCACTTAGTTGCTAACGTTGCAATTTGTGGCTTTGAATTTTATATATATATATATATTCATTTTCGATTTTCGTGTCTGATTTCAAAAGTTACGTAACCATGCAACTTTAAAACTCATTCAGATTTGTCTTAATTGAATTTTTTAAAAAAAGAATAAATAAATTTGATTTTGACATTTCCATCGTTGTTTCGTACAACATGCATAGAAATTGGTTTCTTTTCTAATTGATGTTACGGTTTCATGCTTTCTTTGATATATATTATCATGTTTTATGTTGGATTCTATCATTATAAATACTGTTTCAGAATTTCATGAATTGAATATGCATGATCGTGGAATATATATACTTATATTATGTCTCGGCTTAATTTGAGAATGTATCGGTTTCTTGTAATAACCGATTGTTTTTTGTCACAACAACTAATGTTTTGATTTTGCATGGAAAGATGTACTGTTAGTTTCCATTTCTTTGAGAACATCGAAATGTCATGGTTGGAACCGTAAGCATCAGTTGGTAATATCATGATTATTGGAATGATAATGTTCCACTATATACCCATAGACTCATGAATTGCATTGAATTTTGTAATCATGAATTGTGAAAGTGCTTCACATTGGGTTTCTCGATCTTCGTGTTCATAATGGTTTTGAATAGCCTTCGTAGTTTTAATGCACTGTTACGGTCTTTCTTTCCAGTTTATTGTTGTTGAATATATGATTTTTGAAACCATGAGTGAAATTCATGGAAGTAAACATATCGATGCTTTGTATATTGAGGCACTTGAATTAAAATTACAGAGGACCATAATGAAAAATTGAAAGGTTTCCATTGATTGGTTATGATTTTTGAATTAATGCCTACATATAATTTTGGGTTTGTGGCCTTTGATTGTATATATATGACTAATTATATGCATGCCATGTGACGAATCCGGTTTGATGGTTGATGGTCTTTCCAATTATATTAAGTCTTTTGTGAAATGGCTTTATATATTTATAAGCATGGTACCAAAAATTGATATATGACCTTTTGGTTTGATGTGCTTATTTTGATGCTGGTTCAATGAGAAATGCAGTGAAATTTGATGTCATTTAATGGTATAGTATGATAAATGAGAAATACTTATGACATGAATATTTTGTTATATTAATTATTATGTGTGAAATGTTATGCATTTATTGGCATTCAATTGTCTTAAGATTGTTATTGAAGACAGTGGGTGATGTTAAATCACTGAGAGGTTTGAACCCATGTATAAAGCAGAGGAGGAGGTAGATGATCAGAATTATCACTGTGCAATTATAAACAATTAAAAAAAACAGACTTACTTGTCAGGTATTAGAGAAAGACAGAATGATGAATCAGATATGCAAAATCAGAAGGATAAAATCCGAGCCCACAGAACGTGTCTCCTTAAGACAATTTGTCCCCTCACTGATGCCTAAGGTAGATGGACACTTGTCTCCCAGGATAGAACGGATTTCGTCTGAAGTGTGGCGGCACTACCAGTCAACAGCCCAAACGAACACAACAAAATGCCAGAGGAAACTACACCGGAGTATGAAAAGGAACATGCAAAACCGGAAGGAGAAAAATTCTGGCAGAGTTTCAGTGCAGAAAAATTGGATCCATTTTATGAAGGTGTCAGTGTCTATTTATAGACAACGTAAAGTCACGTTCCAAAATGCACCTATTCGATGACGAAACAACACATCCGTTGGACACGAAAAGACACATTCGTTCGACACGAAAAGACACATTCGTTCAACACGAAAAGACACCCATTCAAGGATGAAACAACATGTCCGTTGTTGCGGAACTAGCAAGTGCACTAGTCGTACAAGTAATAAAATGATGAGTAAAGATCGTTCCCACGAGGAATTGTGTTCAAACACCAATATACCATAGAAAACTAATTTGAATCAAATAAGAGTTTGTAAAAATCATGAATAATTTGTCACCAGAAAATTGATTTTCAGTAAATTGACACAAGTAAATATGGATTAGGAATTAATAAAAACAACAAGTAGTCAGAAAACAACTTTCCTCCATGATAAACCATATAGGAATTGATCATATGATGAATTCCTTTCCATGTGGTGTTAATCAACCTTTTACTTATCATCAAGATGTAATCCCTTACTACCCTGATAGAAACATTAATCAGAAACCCCAATCCCTTGGTGATTTCTTTCTTAATACATGCATGAAATACTAAGGTTTTAAGATTACATCAGAACTCTAGCATCAATCCCTTGAGTACTAAAATTCTGATGTTGAGATTATCAAATACAGAAGTCATATAAACATCCCTGTTCTATACTACTTCATTGATAGAAATAATTAACTCAGAAAATCTCAAATCAGCACATGAAAAATACTTCATCATATTAATCAAATCAACATAATATTATCATGGAGTTCCATTGCATTCAGACTACAAAGACTCTACTCAGACATGACTAAGGAATAAATAAGAGAAGAAGAAGCAAACTTCATTTCCATGTTGAAAGTCTTCAATCTCCAAACTATTACAAGGAAATCCTAATACAAAAACTAAAAGAATTTAGAGAGAAGTCAGACTAAGTTTAAGAGAGAGAGAGAGAGAGAGAGTTCAGATCCCCCAAGATTTTTTTCCTCTAAGTGTCAAGGCTTTGCCTTATATAGTGTTACAATTAAAAACAGAAAACTGATGTGGGCGCTAAAACGTCCATAAGTGGCCGTTTTAGCGTCCATGCTTTACGTATGCTCAACTGATTTTAACTGATTTCAACGCTAAAACGTTAAGGAATGACCGTTTTAGCGTCCAAACTTGGTGAATGCTCAACTAACTTTAACTGACTCTAACGCTAAAACGTTTGTTTTGGACGTTTTAGCGGTGAAGACCAGAATCTTTTTCCACTTTAGGGCGCTAAAACGCATATTGCAGGCCGTTTTAGCGTCCAAGACCAGCAATTTTCCATCTTCTTAGTGTAGCAGCGCGCTAAAACGCTCTGTGTGGACGTTTTAGCGCTCATCATCAGCAAGTTTTGGCCTCTTCCTGTAACAGGGCGCTAAAACGCTCTGTGTGGACGTTTTAGCACTCAACACTTAGGCAATTTTTCTCCTCTTGAGCTCCAGAATCTTCTTCTTTCTCCAGTTGTCTTTCAAGCTTGCTTTTCCTACAAGAATCATACAAATTTCCAATAGAGCTCTTGAACTTGTAATTGAGGACATCTTAGGACATTAACCTTGTTTTTCATCATTTAATCACACAATTTGATCCTAATTCCTGCTAAAAACCATGATGAACTAAGGATTCATCACAATTCCCAGATTTGAATATTGCTGTCCTCAGCAATAACTTTAAAGACAGAGAAAGACTTGAGATTCTTTACACATGAAATTTATGAGGTTGGATTAAAATATGACAGATCAACTTTCCAAGATACAATCTAATAACCCAGCAATCTATCTTTTACTATGACTTGCTTAACCTCATTACAATGACTTTCAACAGATCAGTAAGATGAAATGCAGAGACCTTCAACACAAAACACCCCCTCACTTGGAACTTCTCAAAAATTGTGAGAATAAACTCTCTTGCACTCTAGTGTCTAAGGGTGTACTCATCACTCAATCTCCACTGCACTCAAACTACTATAAGCTTGCCCATCTTCTCACTTTCCATAGTTACAGTGATTCATAAGCAGAACAAAAGAGGCTTTGGTGGTATGACTTGACTAAGAATAGGATTCTGTATAGAAGAAGGAAAAATGGCTTGACATGTAGTTGGCTAAAGGTAGGATTTGATGTTGCAGAAGGTTAGATAAATGGATCAGATTCAGATAAGAGGAGGATCACTAGTGAATTTATCTATGTACTCCTTAATCCTTCTCATTCTCTTCTTCCTTTTCATTTGCTCTTTTCACCACCTTTTCTACAACTTTTCTTTTTCTTGAACTTCCTTCCTCCTTTTCTTCCAACTTTCAACACTTTGTGTTGTTTTGATTTCCCTTTTTCCTCATTTCCTTTTTCTTTTCCTTTTCCAAACCAAGCACTTTGTGCCTTTACTTCCTCATTTCCCTTTTTTTTTATTGCATTCTTCTTTTTCTCCAAATTTCCAACACTTAACACTTAATATTTTTGTTCATTGCAGAAACACCTTTCCTACAGAGCCTTCCTCCTTACCCCTTATCTGAACACATAATCTGAAAATTTAGGATCTGGAATAAGTGCAGGGCTCTTAGTTTTATCACAAAAATTCTGGCTTAAGGCTTCCATGCAATAAGAAAATTTGGTTCAAAAGAAAAATGACTCAATGAGCTCTACTTTACAAACCATTAACTATTTCAAGTTAGAAACAGGGCAAGTTCAAGAGTTACTCATACAGTGAAGTGCTATCTGAACAAAAAAATTTCTGTATAGGCTCAATGTCTCACAGTTCAGAGTGCATGCTTGAATTCCTCCATATACATCAACCTGATCTCTCTACTCCTCACATAACATGAGTCATGCAAACATATCATTTAGCACATATGCAGGAATTTCAAATTGCATCAACAAATGTTTAATCCATCATGTAAAACTTTGATCATCCTATCCTCATAAAATTCACATCATCTCAACTCTAAATCCAACCTTTGTACATATAAAACACTTCCTAAACTACCTAAAACTATATTCACAAGAATTTTAAAAGAAAGGATTGAGATGTTTCCCTGTTTGTGGCTCATCAACTGTGTGTCATCATCAACTGTGTGATTCCACCATAATCATGTCATTCATTCACACCCCATTCCCAGATTTAAACGTTGCTATCCCCAACAACTAATTTAAATCTAAAAAGCAGTTGACAATTTCTGAAACACATACACATATCATCAAATAGCATCAGTACTATTTTAAAGTGCATCATTCAAACAGAGAATCTCAATGTACTAACAAATATACAAAATGAAAATAATACCACAATCAACAAAAAATATCCAAAATAAAACCATAAAACAGAAAATGTATCAAAACAAAATGAGAAGTCTAATCAGTGGACTCGTCATCATCACTAAACACCAAATATGATCCTGGATCAACAGTAGGCAAGGGGTTGTACTCAGGATCAACACCCCTGTCCTCATCCATAGCACCAGCATCAGCAGCAGCAGTGGTCTTTGTGGTAGTAGCATCAACACCAGGCTGTCTCTCTGGAGTGGGTGCAGCATGAGAAGATGTAGCACCATCAGTAGGCGCAGCTCCATCCACATGATCAGCATAGTGAGTCCGGGCCATTGCCTCAAAGGCTTCTTCCTCATCAGAATGAGGGTATACAGCAGGCTGATAATCAATAACATCCAAGCCCTGAGCCTCACATATAGATTTCAACATCGTCACCATGTATATCTGAAATGAGTGCTGGCTGGACTGCATAAACCGGAGACGCCTGCGCAAATGTCTCATTCGGAAGTCAGTGTTCACCATCCATTGCTCCCCTGTCCTTAGCCTTTCTTCAATTTCATCATCACTCTGAGTTGTAGATTTCCTACCAGGAGTCAATCCTGTGACCTCCCCTCCTCCTATCTTCAATTGCTTTGTAATCATGGCGGCATCAATTGTAGGGTGCAATTTAGTTGGTGCCCCATTATCAGTAACATCTACACCAGCTTTCTGACAAAGCAACTGAATCAAGGAACAGTGACCCAAAGCAGCAGAGTCACTGTCAGAGTGAGCCATATCATAAATGTTGTCCTGAAGGAGAATAGGAAGTTCCACCTTCGCCCTTGTCATGATAGTGTGAATCAGGACAGCTCTCTTCAGGATAACCTCTGCCTGGTTGGAAGAGGGCATGACATTTGAGATTACAAAGTGAAACCAGACTCTAGCCTCACCATTTAAATGCCTCAACCAAATCAACTTAGGAGCAACCTTATCCTTGGTTAACTCCCAGGTTTCACCAGGTTTGGCTATAGTCTGCAAAATAGGCTCAGCTGCCCCCATCTTGGTCCAGGTGTCAAAGTTTGGGTCACTCCTCCTTGGTGGAATTTCAATATTCTGCCAGTTTCTCCTGAACTCACAACTGGCATTGTGGATATAGTCACAGAACCTTATCTTCAGCAGCTTTTGGATAGTGTGAGCATCATACTTCACTTTCTTTCCCCTCACCCAGCTAGTGAAGGTCCTCCGGCCTCCTTGATCTCCATTAAATGCATTAGCAAAGAATTCCCTTGCTATGTTAGGACTGCTATCACCCAGTATTCTTCCAAAAGTTGCCCAATCCCTGGTCTTCAGCTGAGACTGAAACTGGGGATATTCATCCTGTTCTAGAACAAATTTTCTTTCTCTAACAAATGGCCTCTTGGAAGTCTTGTCAGTATACCTTTTCTCATGTTCCTCACTTTTCCAAAAGTGAGCATCAAACTTTGGGGTAAGCTCAGCTTCAGTATCTCCTCCTTGATTCACTCGTGCTCGCTTCTTAAATCTTTTTTTTCCTTTTGTAGCAGGAGCTGGTTGAGAAGGAGAAGACATTGTACCTACACAACAAGAGAAAATCAGTCCAAATGTCAAACAATTACATATCATGAATCCAATTCCACAATCCTAGATTTACAACTCTTGTAGTGGGGAATTTTGATCAAAACATGTATGAATTACAACCCCACAATGCCATAATGTAGACCCTCAATTTTGTATGAAACAGGTCCTGGGCGCTAAAACGGTCGTACTGAGCGTTTTAGCGTCCTGGCCTTAAACGTGTGTAAAAACTGGACGGGCGCTAAAACGGTCGCACTGAGCGTTTTAGCGCTAGACCTTAATGTGTGTAAAAACTGGACGGGCGCTAAAACGGTCGCACTGAGCGTTTTAGCGCTAGGCCAATTTTTGGGTCAGGCATTTCCACGAACACCTTGTGTGTGTGTACGCTGGGTTGTTGTTTGAAGACGACTGAGAACCAACACTCACTGGATTTGTTGTCTTATTCCCAAAATACCAGTCAAAAGTAAAAGTTCAGGAGAATAATACCAATAAAACTCAATCAACATGCAATCCTTCGAAGATACAGGCAATCAACATGTGAATGCCCTAGAAAATGCCCAATAAATGCATGCTTCAGATATGATAAGTGAGATGAAAGGAATTGAGATGAGTTACATACCTTGATGTTGATGAGAAGATATGGAAGAAGCTACGAAGATGGATGATACAAATGGGAGATAAGAGGTGCGTTATGGAAAACAGAGGCAACGTATAAGAATGGAAGAGGAAAAGAGAAGAGGAACTCTGTTATATCGAATTAGTGACAGGGCGCTAAAACGTGGGCTTACCAGCGTTTTAGCGTCCTTGTCCAGAGAAAAATACACACTTTGTGCAGCACAGCGCTAAAACGGTAAGACTTAGCGTTTTAGCGTTGTTGGCCAGAGTGCATGGATTGGTGTTGTCAGTGAACGCTAAAACGCTCATGATGAACGTCTTAGCGCGCACAACCAGAGAGTTTCATAATGATGGAACTCTGGGGACGCTAAAACGGTCATGGTTGACGTTTTAGCGCCCAGCACATAGCAAAAAATTTCTCTTTGATTTTTCAAAAAAAAATTTCCTTTTTCTTCTTCCTCTTATGGATATGGTATGAACATGGAATTACATACCTAGTATAGTGGGTTGCCTCCCACTCAGCGCTTGTTTAACGTCACGAGCCTGACGGTTATGATCTATTTTACCTCTAATAGAGCAACTGTCAGTAGTTGCCTATCAACAGCACTTCCAACATATAACTTCAATCGTTGACCATTGACTGTAAAACTTCTGTCCGAATCCAAAGAACTGATTTCTACAGCCCCATATGGTTTCATATCCTTTACCACAAACGGTCCAGACCATCTAGACTTTAACTTCCCTGGGAACAGCTTCAACCTGGAATTGAACAGAAGTACTTGATCCCCCACCTTGAAGTCTCTAGGTGTGATCTTCCTATCATGCCATAGCTTTGTCTTCTCCTTATACAAACTGGCACTTTCATAAGCAGACAAACAAAACTCATCCAATTCATCCAGTTGTAATAATCTTTTTGTCCCGCTGCTTTGGAATCAAAATTCAGTTATCTCACAGCCCACAAAGCCTTGTGCTCCAATCCAACTGGCAAATGGCATGCTTTTCCAAACAGCAACTGAAATGGAGACATCCCAATAGGAGTTTTGAAAGCGGTCCTGTATGCCCATAAGGTGTCATCAAGTTTATTGGACAACTGGGTCCTAGCATTCCCAACAGTCTTCTCCAATATTCTCTTCAATTCCCTGTTGGAAATCTCAACCTGACCACAAGTCTGTGGGTGATATGGAGTGCTTATTTTGTGCCTCACTCCATACTTAGCCAAAGCATACTCCACCATCCTATTATCAAAATGAGTGCCCCCATCACTAATGATAGCTCTAGGGACTCCAAATCTTGAAAATATATTATTTCTCAGAAAAGCAATCACCACCCTGGAATCATTGGTTGGTGTAGCTATAGCCTCAACCCATTTGGAAACATAATCAACTGCCACCAATATATACTTGTTAGAGTAGGAAGAAGGGAAAGGTCCCATAAAATCCATACCCCAAACATCAAAGATCTCCACTTCCTGGATATTGTTCAACGGCATTTTATGTCGCCTAGAAATATTCCCAGTTCTCTGACAGTTTTCACATGCCTCCACAAACTTCTTTGCATCCTTGTACAAAGTGGGCCAGTAGAAGCCACTCATCAAAACTTTTGCTGCAGTTCTCTCACCTGCAAAATGTCCACCATACGCAGAACCATGACAATGCCACAACACATCCTTCTGTTCTTCCTCTGGAATACACCGTCGGATCATACTATCTGAAATATACCTCTTAACATATGCAGAAATTTCTTCCTCTGTTGCCATGTTAAATCCTTAGGCATCAATCCAGCAGCTTTATTGTTGGCAAAATCAGCAAACCATGGTGGTGTACTGATAGATAAGACTTTATCCCCAACCATCTTTGTTACAGCACATATTGCCAAAACATGTTCATCAGGAAACTCTTCTCTGATCACTATTTCCGGCCCTTCTTGAAGCTCTTTTTCTGTAATCCTGGATAAGTGATCAGCCACCAAATTTTCAACTCCCTTTTTGTCCTTGATTTCTACCTCAAACTCTTGCAATAGTAACAACCAGCGGAGCAACCTGGGTTTAGCATCCTGCTTACTCAACAAATACTTTAAAGCTGCATGGTCAGTGTAAACAATAACTTTTGATCCTAACAGATATGGCCTGAATTTGTCAAATGCATACACAATAGCCAGTAATTCTTTTTCTGTAGTAGCATAATTCTTTTGTGCATCATTTAAGATCTTACTGGCATAGTAAATGACATGCAACAATTTATTCACTCTTTGGCCCAATACCACTCCTACGGCATAGTCACTGGCATCACACATTAATTCAAATGGTAATGAAAAATCAGGTGCCATCATGATAGGTGCAGTGGTCAACTTTTCTTTTAAAACATGAAATGCATGCAAACATTCATCATCAAACAGAAATTCTTGATCCTTAACTAATAACTTGCATAAGGGCTTAGCAATTTTTGAAAAATCTTTTATAAACCGCCTGTAAAATCCTGCATGACCAAGAAAACTCCTCACACCCTTAACATTTACAGGTGGAGGAAGTTTCTCTATCACAGAAATTTTTGCCCTGTCCACCTCATTTCCATTCCTAGACACCTTGTGTCCAAGAACTATACCTTCTGTCACCATAAAGTGGCACTTCTCCCAGTTCAAAACCAAATTACAGTCTTGACATCTTTTCAACACAGAATCTAAATTCCCTAGACATACATCAAAATCAGAACCAAATACAGAAAAATCATCCATAAAAATTTCAATGCATTCTTCTATCATATCTGAAAAAATGGAAAGCATGCACCTTTGAAATGTGGCAGGAGCATTGCATAAACCGAAAGGCATCCTCCGGTATGCAAATATTCCATATGGACATGTAAAAGCAGTCTTCTCCTGATCCTCTGGTGCCACAGCTATCTGATTGTACCCTGAATAATCGTCCAAGAAGCAATAGAAAGCATGTCCTGCCAACCTCTCTAGCATCTGATCCAAGAAAGGAAGTGGAAAATGATCCTTCCTGGTTGCCTTATTCAGCCTCCGGTAATCAATGCACATTCTCCAGCCAGTGATTGTCCTTGTGGGAATCAACTCATTGTTCTCATTTTTCACCACAGTCATCCCCCCTTTCTTGGGCACGGTCTACACAGGACTCACCCAAGCACTGTCTGAAATTGGGTAAATCATCCCAGCATCAAGCAACTTCACCACCTCCTTCCTCACTACTTCCTTCATAGTGGGGTTGAGTCTCCTCTGTGGTTGCCTTACTGGTTTGACCTCTTCTTCCATCAATATTTTGTGAGTGCAAAAGGAAGGATTAATACCCTTGAGATCTGAAAACTGCCATCCAATAGCCATTTTATTCTTCTTGAGTACATTAATCAACTTCCCTTCTTCCTCATCAGACAACATTGCATTAATGATTGCTGGATATGTTTGATCATCCCCAAGGAACACATACTTCAAATGTGAAGGTAATTCCTTAAGTTCTACCTTAGGTGCTCCTTTTGGAATGTCATCAATCTTCTTCTCAAGCTCTTCCACTTCTGGCTCTTCTTGGTAGTCCTCTATACCTATCTCTTCTTCTGATCTTTGTTCCTCAACTGGGAATTCTTGTTTTTTATTCACTTCTTCCACAACCTCCTGTATCACATCCAATCTAAAACAATCCTCCACATCAACAGGATGCTTGATGGTTTCGAATACATCAATTGTAAATGTTTCCTCATCCACCCTTAGCAACAACTTTCCTTGTTCAACATCTATCAAAGATCTTGCAGTTGCTAAAAAGGGTCTTCCTAACAATAAAGGACTTTCTGTATCCTCTTCCTCCATGTCAAGAATCACAAAATCCACTGGAAAAATAAACTTGTCTACCTTGACCAAGACATCTTCAACCACACCTTCAGGCCTCTTGATAGATCTATCTGCAAGATGCAGAATAAGATTGGTCTCCTTTAAAGTGTTAATTCCCAAAGCTCTACATACTGTCAATGGCATCAAGTTTATACTGGCTCCCAAATCACACAATGCCTTTCCCACCTCCACATCTCCTATAGCAATAGAGATACTAAAACTTCTTGGATCTTTCATTTTTGTAGGAAGCTTCTTCTGGATTAGGGCACTACATTCTGCTGTTAGGGCCACTGTCTCACCATCAGTTAATTTCCTCTTCTTAGTAAGAAGATCCTTCATGAATTTTGCATAGTGAGGCATATTTTCCAGTGCTTCAGAAAATGGTATGTTAATTTGTAAATTTTTTAAGATATCCAGAAATCTTGCATAGTGCTGCTTCTGAATCTCTTTCGTCAACCACTGAGGGTAAGGAACTTTAGCATAGGGAGATAAACTAACTGGCTGTTCTTTCTTGTTAGCCATCTTCTTCTTTTCCCACTTCATCATCTTTTATGGGGAAGCATTTTTACCAACTTCTACCTCTCCTTCATTCTTATTGTCCTTCCCTTCCTCTTCTTTGTCAACTCCAACTATAACATCTCTAACAACTACTTCCTTCTCACTTTTCTCATTTCCCATTTTCTCTCCTTCATCATCAGAGACTACATCTTCAACCACAACCTCTTCTTCATTCTTTTTATTTTCCACCTTCTTTTTCCCTGGTTGAAGTACCAACCCACTTCTTGTCATAATTGCTTTACAGTGCTCCTTAGGATTCACCAGTGTATCACTTGGAAATTTCCCTTGTGGTCTCTCTGATATCTGTCTTGATAATTGACCAATCTGGGTCTCCAAATTTCTGATTGATGCTTCCTGATTTCTAAAAGAAGTTTTTGTCTCCTGCATAAATGCAGTTGTCTCTTCCCTGAATGAAGTAGAACCCTGAATATAATCCTGAGTTGTCTTAGATAACTGAGCAAACGCTTTCTCCCATGCAGCAGGATCACTTGACTGCTCCTTCATATGTGGTGGTGGAGGATGTAATGGTGGATTCAATTGGTGGTTGGAACTATAGCTGAATCCCGGGTGTTGATTCTTGTTTTTCCATGGTGGCATATAAACATTCTTTCCCTGATTGTTGTAGTTCCTTTGATTATTCTGATCATACCACACTCCATTCACCTCTGCTTGTTCTGATGATCCCCCATAATCACACTCCTCTGCCACATGGCCCTTACCACAGATAGCACATACACTTTTTGTTTCCACAGAAGCTACCTTTTGTGAAGAGAGTTGCTTAATAAGGGTATCTAATTGTTGCTGCTGTTGTCTCTGTGTCTGCATCAGTTGATCATTCCTTGCCAACAAAGCATCATACCCATCCAACCTGATAATTCCTGTCCTTCTGTCAGCCACTGGAGCATTATCAAATTCTTGAGATGCTAATGACTCAAAGATATCCAAGGCTTCTTGAGGGGTCTTGGTAGTCAATGATCCACCAGCAGTAGCATGCACCAAGGTTCTAGTGTTAGTGGTCATTCCTTGCAGGAAGATTGCTGCTTGTTGCCATGCCTCAATTCCATGCTGTGGACATTTCCTCAACAAAGTCTTGAATCTCTCCCAAGCCTCATAAATAGATTCTGACTCTTTCTGCTTAAAGCTTGTAATTTCATCCTTCAACTTGGCCCTCTTGGATGCTGAGAAAAACCTTTGCAAGAACTTGGTTTGCAAATCATCCCAAGTTGTTATACTTCCTTGTGGCAATGATTGCAGCCATCTCCTTGCATCATCCGTCAGTGAATGAGTGAATAGTCTCAACAGAATTGCATCTCTTGTGACACCGTTTATCTTCACAGTATCACTCAACAATAGGAAGTTCTCTATGTGCAAGTAAGGGTCCTCCGCACTGGTTCCAGCAAACTGATCCTTCTGCACCAAATGTATCAAAGCAGGCTTCAATTCAAAGTTGTTGGGCTCCACTGTTGGGCACACAACACTCCCAATTGGAGGAACCACTGCAGGAGTCATGTACTCTCCCAGTGTCCTCTGTGGTGGCGGTGGTCTGTGATTCTCTGCCATTATATCTTCCTGATTAACCGTACTTGATTCACCAATTTCTTGCAACTGTCTCCTTTGCCTGGCTGCCCTTTTGTGCTTCCTCAATGTCCTTTCTAATTCTGGATCATACAACAACAAATTTGGATCAAGTGTACCTCGCATGTACCAGAATCAAAATTGACCAGAATTTTAACATAAACTAAATTACTGAAAATAAAAGGATTCAATCTCAGAATTCTATAGTATCAGTTAGTGTTGAAAAAAAAAACTCCCCAGCAACGGCGCCAAAAACTTGTTGCGGATCTAGCAAGTGCACTAGTCGTACAAGTAATAAAATGATGAGTAAAGATCGTTCCCACGAGGAATTGTGTTCAAACACCAATATACCATAGAAAACTAATTTGAATCAAATAAGAGTTTGTAAAAATCATGAATAATTTGTCACCAGAAAATTGATTTTGATTAAATTGACACAAGTAAATATGGATTAGGAATTAATAAAAACAACAAGTAGTCAGAAAACAACTTTCCTCCATGATAAACCATATAGGAATTGATCATATGATGAATTCCTTTCCATGTGGTGTTAATCAACCTTTTACTTATCATCAAGATGTAATCCCTTACTACCCTGATAGAAACATTAATCAGAAACCCCAATCCCTTGGTGATTTCTTTCTTAATACATGCATGAAATACTAAGGTTTTAAGATTATATCAGAACTCTAGCATCAATCCCTTGAGTACTAGAATTCTGATGTTGAGATTATCAAATACATAAGTCATATAAACATCCCTGTTCTATACTACTTCATTGATAGAAATAATTAACTCAGAAAATCTCAAATCAGCACATGAAAAATACTTCATCATATTAATCAAATCAACATAATATTATCATGGAGTTCCATTGCATTCAGACTACAAAGACTCTACTCAGACATGACTAAGGAATAAATAAGAGAAGAAGAAGCAAACTTCATTTCCATGTTGAAAGTCTTCAATCTCCAAACTATTACAAGGAAATCCTAATACAAAAACTAAAAGAATTTAGAGAGAAGTCAGACTAAGTTTAAGAGAGAGAGAGAGAGTTCAGATCCCCCAAGATTTTTTTCCTCTAAGTGTCAAGGCTTTGCCTTATATAGTGTTACAATTAAAAACAGAAAACTGATGTGGGCGCTAAAACGTCCATAAGTGGCCGTTTTAGCGTCCATGCTTTACGTATGCTCAACTGCTTTTAACTGATTTCAACGCTAAAACATTAAGGAATGACCGTTTTAGCGTCCAAACTTGGTGAATGCTCAACTAACTTTAACTGACTCCAACGCTAAAACGTTTGATTTGGACGTTTTAGCGGTGAAGACCAGAATCTTTTTCCACTTTAGGGCGCTAAAACGCATATTGCAGGCCGTTTTAGCGTCCAAGACCAGCAATTTTCCATCTTCTTAGTGTAGCAGCGCGCTAAAACGCTCTGTGTGGACGTTTTAGCGCTCATCATCAGCAAGTTTTGGCCTCTTCCTGTAACAGGGCGCTAAAACGCTCAGTGTGGACGTTTTAGCGCTCAACACTTAGGCAATTTTTCTCCTCTTGAGCTCCAGAATCTTCTTCTTTCTCCAGTTGTCTTTCAAGCTTGCTTTTCCTACAAGAATCATACAAATTTCCAATAAAGCTCTTGAACTTGTAATTGAGGACATCTTAGGACATTAACCTTGTTTTTCATCATTTAATCACACAATTTGATCCTAAATCCTGCTAAAAACCATGATGAACTAAGGATTCATCATCCGTTAGGATGAAACAACATGTCCATTAGGATGAAACAACACATCGTTTAGGATGAAAAGATACATCAGTTTGTCGACGAAAAGGCATACCTTTTCACTACCAAACTTCTTATTCATAACCAATAGATTGTCTATACAATTTATATATATATATATATATATATATATATATATATATAAATTCAAACATAATTTAAAGAGAAGAAAATAAATAAAAAAATGGATTTGAAAAATTTCTTAATAAGATTGAAGTTTAATTGCGCTGTTTGTGCTACTTTATTTAAGGAATAGGAGAGATGCTAGACTACTGTTCTGTTGATCGAAGATCAGAGTCAGATCCTCATAGCACCTAATGTTGTGATTTGACAAGAGAGCTTTATTGGTTATTAATTGCACACTTCTTCTTTTTTTTGCTTCCTTGCTTCTCTCCTGATCTCCTACCTTTCTCTCTCTCTCTCTACGTGTCTCTCTCTTTCACTTTCTCAAAATCTTGGCTTCTTAGGGAATTTTGAAGCTTTTTTTGTTTCCAAAAAATGATAGTGTTATTATATTAAAACTATCTAGCTGTGCTGTGTAGCACTGTATCATTCATTCACCTATTCTGCAGTCTATAATCCTTGTATCTTTTCCCCCAAAGAGAGTCCTTGCTACCGATATCGATGTATTCTCTTGTTTACTCGTACATATATGTTTTCATTGTTTAATTTTAATTTTCACTGGCATCTAGCTTAAACGTAAAAAATGTAATTTAATTGGGCGGGATTTAATTTAATTACACTCACTCATTCCTCTCTTTCTTCTCCCTCTCTCTCTTCTCCACCAAAGAAAAACCCTAAGCCCCCTCTTCTCTTCTCTTCTCACCCTTCAATCAAATCACAAAAATGGTTGGTTACCTTTTCTTTTCGTTATCTTCTCTTCCTTCTAAACAAACGATTCATTGAATCTGACTTGAATGAATGTTCTTCTTCAAGTTTTCTTTCTTTCTTTCAATCAAATCACAAAAATGGTGGTTACCTTTGGCCGATGCTCAGCTCAACTCACAATAACAATACTGTTGAAGATCTTGTTCAACAAGATAAGCTACCAACTACAAGCAGCAGCTCAACTCACAGGAAAGGAACTTTCTTTCGCCTCTGCTTTCATTTCATTTCATTGGTTCTTCCATTTATTTTAAGTGTGTTATTGCATTTTTTTTCTTTCTTTTTTTTTGTTTCAGCGACCATAAAACATGTATTTCTTTTTGTATTTGTAGCTCAGCTCAAAAAAGACACTGAACAGAGGCATTTCTGAGCTAGTCCTCTTGATGGCCCCCGACACTGAGCCTCTTGAGTTGAGATTCTTCTCAATAATCTTCCTTTACTTGCTGCTGAATGCTGAGGATAAGGTAACTTCCCCTCCATACCATGCCATACCTTTATTTTTTCTTAAATCCTCATTATTAATACTGTACGTGTCATGTATGTATATTTGTTTGTGCTCTATGATGGTTCATTCATTGTATCTGTCTGTATTATTACTTTTGTTTGTAGTGTTAAGTTTCTTATATATAACTGAATGAATCTTAGAAGCTCTGTTTCGGTTCACTCAGTATTATTACTTTTTGCCTCTGCTTTTAAAAACATGCATGTATATAAGAGGAGGTTAATTAATAGTTGTTTAAGTTTAGTGTGTGATTAATTTAAAGAGAAAAAATAAATAAATAAATGAATTTGAAAAATTTCTTAATAAGATTGAAGTTTAATTGCGCTATTTGTGTTACTTTATTTGGGGAATATGAGAGATGCTAGACTACTGTTCTGTTGATCAGAGATCAGAGTCAGAGTCAGATCCTCAGAGCACCTAATTTGTGATTTGACAAGACAGCTTTATTTGGTTCCTTGCATCTCTCCTGATCTTTTCCACTTCCTACCTTTCTATACGTGTCTCTCTCTTTCACCTTTCTCAAAAACTTGGCTTCTTATGGAATTTTGAATCTTTTTTCTTTCCAAAAATAATAGTGTGATATTATCAAATTATTAATTAAGATTGAAGATGAAGAATATTATTATTATTTTTTTTAAATTCTAAACATATTAAATAGTATATCATTTTTTTTTTAATTTTAAACAATTGTAGTTAAAATCCCTGCTGCTATGACTCCATTGATTATTATATTAAAACTATCTAGTTGTGCTGTGTAGCCCTGTATCATTCATTCACCTATTCTGTAGTTTATAATCTCTGGTGTCATGCATAGTCTTTCGCTTTTTCCCTACAGAGAGAGTCCCTTGCTCCTGATATCGATGTATTCTCTTGTTTATAAGGATGGTAGTCTGAGATTAAAGTTTATTTGGGGAATAGGAGAGAGATACTACTGTTCTGTTGATCAGAGATCAGAGCCATTAATTGCTTTTGTCAGTCCTCATTTCACCTAATGTGAAAGTTGTGATTTGACAAGAGAGCATGCTTTTATTTTTTTGCGTCCACTCTTCTCTCTTGAGCTTTTCCGCTTCCTACCTTTCTATCTCTACGTTTCTCTCTCTTTCACCTTTCTCAAAAACTTATTGCTGCGATCTGTCCATTCTCTCTCACTTTACATTATCTTTGGACTCTCATTTCACTTCCATAGATCCATTGTCTTCAGTTCACCGAAACCGCCACCACCTACCCCATTATATTACAGATCAGAACCACTCTCTTCTTTGCATGTGCACCCAACAAACAACTAGTGTTTTTTTACATGATAATGATGAGGCGTTTCAAAATAGTGTTTATGTTATTGTTTTCTCAAAACATTTCCAGAGAAAATAGTAAACACTATTTTCTCTGGAAATGTTTTAAGGAGGTAATAATGGAGCGGAGCAGAACCAAATATACCAAGGCCCTGCCAGTGTTCTGTGGTGTAGATCCCTCAGAAGTATTTCATCAAACAACTGAAGTAGTCACCTCTCTGGTAAGTAAGTACCTCTTCTTCATTCTGTATTATGTTGTGATTGTGGGGACACAACCAATAGAACTCTAAGATTGTCTTCTCTCAATCTTCTTTGCATTTCTGTTTTTTTTTTTTTGGGGGGGGGGGGAGGGGTAAATAATGTTCATTGCATTTTAATCCTCGTTTAAGCGTCTGTTGAATTTTTTCTAAATGGTGGTATCAATAACCAAAGTTTCTTTAAAGTCATCTAGATTAAGGTCTTTGTAAATGCTTCTTCTCAAGCTTTCTTCTGTTACTCTTGTTTAAAAGATGTTAGCATTTAGTAAAGCCAATTTTTTAATAAATATTATTATGATTATATTTATTTTAGTGTGAATCGCGGGTTTTTTTATTAAATTAATTAAAGTAATTAGTCAAACTATAATGAATTATATATATATATATATTGTGATGAATTTTTTCTCAACCCAATCATGTCTCATATTTTTAATAATTAAAATGAATTTTGTTTCCTTAAAATTAGAATATATATTTCTCAGCTGTCCATCCACACATATATTTTATAATATGTATATACATTAGCTAATATAAATTAGTAAATATAATAAATTTTAAGAGTAGCTAAATTAGAACTTCAGAGGGACGGAAATAACTTACGAGTTAAGAGTAAAGAGAATACAACGGTCATCATAGTTTTGCCGCCAAAAAATATAAATTAAAAATTTTCTTTCTATCTTTTCACTCTTCTTAAGGTTTTCTTAGGGTTTCTTTCTCTGCTTTCACTCCTTCTTAACGTTTTCTTGGTTTCTTTCTTTCTTTTTCTTTATTATTCTGGCAATATTGAGGGTGTGGCTTTTCCATTATGTTCTTGCTTTTCTTTTCTTTCGATTTCGTTTCTTTTTTTTCTTGATAATACAGTGGATGTTCGATTGTGTGCTTTTGTTTCTGTCTGCCCAGACATCTTATTACTGGACTATTAACTGGTTTTTTTGTTTTTTGATTTTGTCTAGTTGAGTTTGTTAGTTTTTTCAGTTGGTGTTTTATTTAACAAAACTAACATTGGATATATTTAGATATGTGGGTTTTCCATTTTATTTATTTTTTAAATATTAATGGTTCTTTCTTTCTTTCTTTCGTTTTTTTTTTCGCAATATTTAGATGTTGGTTTCGATTGGAATGATAACATGTTGGTTTTTCATCATGTTTAAGATGATGAAAAAGCTGAAAAGATGGAAGATGATGAGGATGAAGCTGAGGAGATGGAAGAAGATGAAGATGATGAAAAAGCTGAGAAGATGAAAGAAGATGAGGATGAAAATGAGGATGAAGCTGAGAAGATGGAAGAAGATGAAGATGAGGATGAAGCTGAGAAGATGGAAGAAGATGAGGATAAAGATGATGAAAAAGCTGAGAAGATGGAAGAAGATGAGGATGAAGTTCATGTAGAACTTGAGAAAGGTCTTAACCAAGAGGACCGATCAACCAAAAAGCAATCTCGGGTTGTTTGGACCGAAGAGCTACATCGGTCGGTGTTTTGTGGCCGCTGTTAATGACTTGGGTGTTGACAGTAAGTTATTCACTCTTTCTCTACAATGCAAAGTAGTTGTTATCTTAATTGTTATTAATTGCTACAATTGGTCAATCAATTGATGTTTCTGCTTTATTTTAGCAATACTTTTATTATATTTTTGTGTAGAAATAGCAATCAAATCCTAATAATATTACAATGTGAAAACTAGTTCCATCACCTCTGTTTGCAAACTTTATTTCCACAAGTGTCTTCACATCCACTGCCCAGAATCCAACCATAATTCTTCAAACATCTGTCTCAGCCCCACTTGGATATATAATTTCCGTCATAATATTGGAAATTGCACCAAAATAAAAAATGGCTTCTCCGTTGTTAATACCAGTGTGCATTTCCAAATAACAAACAAATCCACTGCCCATGTATTCCTCTATTTCAGTAATCCTTTCCTTGGAGTAAGCTAATATACTTATTTGGCATCTCTCGAAAACTGAACAAATCAAAATACAAATTTTCCTTAATTCGATCATGATTAATTTGGTCTCATGAGAGCTGGAAGCTGCCCAATTGGTCCCAACTGTGTCTTCCATTCGCTGCCAAAAATGGAACAATGATGCCTTTTTCCATTCCTGTGAAAACTCTGGGTTTTTTTTTTGTATTGCAAAAGTATATGTTTGCTGTATTTTTCCAATTGCTGTATTTTTTTGTTCAACATTATTTTGAATGCTTTCTCAAATACTCTTCCTAATCTGTATAACCAACTAGTCACGTAACCATGCATTCTTTCTATTTTTATACTTTTATTTTCACTATTGTTCTTGTTTGGTTAATAATTAGTCTGATCAACATCGACATTTTTTGTGAATGATTGAACAAGATTATTTGTAATGACTGATGAGTCTAATGTGGATGGAAAATTTAGCTTTCTAAAATTTTTGTGAATGATACCGAAGTGTCAATTACTAGTATAAATGTCCATAGATTATTCAATATGTTAATGTTTTTGAGTTATATAAGAGGAGTAGATAACTCTTTGGATCATATAGCCTCAAATTATGATTGAGCAGGGTTACATAAAAGGGACAAGAGTAAAGGGGGTAAAATTGTTCTATTTACATGTTTCAGCAAGTGCTTACAGTGGTACTTACATGTAATTGACCTATGAAGGAGCATCAACATGAATCAAACTCACGACGATTTAGTAAAAATTATCAACAAGAGTTGTTATATTTTTTGAAAAGGAGTAATTATTCTACCTAATTGATAAAAACATATATGACGTAAGAAGATGACAAATATATATGATACATGGACATGTATAGAGATGACACTAGTCCACTACCATATTCTGAAACAGAAATGTCTTAATAATATATATATATATATATATATATATATATATATATATATATATATGTATATGAAAGGTGGAGAAAATTCTAGATATTTGTGCTCGCTTATAGATCTAGATTACTGAATAACTGTTGTTTTAAATCCATGATCTGTTTGGTGGAAAAAGAGAAAATTTATTTATTTTATCATAAGCATTTCTTCAAAATTATAAGGTTGTCTATTTATTTTTTTAGTCCTCTTTTTTAAATTTTAAAGGGAAAATATTTAGTTACAAAAAAAAAAGGGAAAATATTTTTTATTTTAAAGGACATGATTTTATATTATTCTAAATAAAATTATATCGTTTTAATATATATTTAATGATTTTTAATATTTTCTTTCCTCTGTATAATTAGAAGCAGAGAGACCTAAAATAAAAGTCATCTAATTTAAAATGACAATTAATTGTTTACAAAAAAAAAATGACAATTAATTTTTCCAATTTAAAATGAGTAAATTTTATAAAAGGGTATGAGACACCGTGTAGGTGTGCATTTAAAACTCAGCAATACTTGTATTTTAGGAAAAAAAGGAAAAGAAGAAAGTTCACTTCAATTATGCATGTGTACGAGGTTAGCTGTGTATACTATGTAGGCTATTTGACCATTTTTGGGCTTTATCATGTGTATTTTCAGAGATGATCTTCAAGGTAAAGTGGCTGAGATTGAAAGTGTAAATTATCTCGAATCCAGTACTTGATTCTTGAAAGGTAAAAATGATTGAAATTATTAGGTGTGGTGGGACTTATGCTATCCGCTAGGGGTGATAATAAGGCCAAGGACCTCTCAGGGGCCTTAGGTCCGGCCCGTTTCGGCTCGGCTCGTCTTTTTTTATTATTAAGCCCAAACTTATACTCATGCAATAGCTTTTTTATTTAAAAGGCCTCAGGCTTTCATAACCAAGCCCGGCCTTGAAGCCTTGGAGGCTGGCCCGTTTACATTAAATTTATTTATTTTTTATATTTTTATATTAATCATTTCAACATACTTTTCTCAGTTTTCTGTCTCTGCTCTATCTCTTCTCCCCGATCTAAGTCATGTTCATCATCTATTTTTATAAGCCATGCGGATTCCACGGCTTATAATGATGCTTATGGCGGCGACCGTGGAAGAAAAATTAATGTAAAATGTGGAAGAAAATTTATTGGTGGGGTTCAAATCTAGTGTAAAAAATCTAGAATATTAAGAAACGTGGAAGAAAATTTAATGTAAAAAATCTAGAATGTGGAAGAAAATTAAGGAAAAGCAACGTAAAATAAAGTAAAGGTGATGTTGTTATTTTGATTTTTTCATATTAATGTTTTTTTATTATAAAAGAAACAACTATTATTTTCTTACCAAAAATACATATCAGTGCATGATTAATGGGCTGAATACGGCTACAAATTGGAATGTAAGGTTTTTATTTTTAATAAATAAACAGGCCACAGGCTTGAGACAGGCTTTTATTTTTTGTAAACGAACCGGGCCACAGGCTAATATTATATTCGTAACAGGTAACAGGCTAAGGCCAGTCCGACACGTTTAAATACAGGCTTGGCCCGTTAAGATCAAAGCTCGGCTCGGCTCGGCCCGTTAACACCCCTACTATCTGCCACATGATCTTTCTCATTTTTGGTGTTTATTTTTCAAACGTCCTTTTATTTTTCCATTTGGATGGTTTATATTTCTATCTAAGTTTTGAATTTCGATGATGCAGATTCTGCAAAGGACAGAGATATTTTCTGAATTCACTGTCCCCATCCTTTACTTTCACCTCAACTTCATCAAGCACTTTCATAACTCATAGCTATATGTTGAATTTCGAATTGGGTCAACCACATTTCGCTATGGTGGGATGATAGAAAATAATGACAAAGGAAAGAAGCTAGACGAAAATTGCTAATGAAATCAACAGCTAAATAAAATAAATGCAATAATGGTGAATCTCATACCATTGAAAAGAAGCCTAAAGCTATTTTGTTGGTTATTACTCTAAAGTAGCAAATGCATAATTAATGTAACGAATTTATGTTAAAGTGAGGAATAACAAAGTGGCAATAGTTTTCCTAGTTTCTCATGTTGCAGAAGAAATTATTCCTCTTCTGCATACCCATTAAATATACGGGACTCATTATATTAAAGAAAAAAGATGGATGAGACATTTTTATGAGTCTGTAATAGGGGAATAGTTTCTCTGGAGAAATCAATTTCCATTCAATTGTATGACAACATGGTTTATTTTATCTCATTGATTGCTTGTCTTGGAGGATTACGTAAAGATTTTTTGTTCTTTCCATTATAGTTGATTATATAGTGTAGAAGTTGGGAGCGGTAGATGGATCAGGGATGGAAATTTCAGATAAGGTTTTGGTGATGCCTGTTTGCTACTGTCACAATTTTAATTAATGACAAATGATTGACTTATATGAAATTTTGGCTCGTGGACAGGCCCTATCTCGTGGGATTATATAAGTTTTTGGCTCATGCAGGATTTTTTATTTGTAGTATTTTTTGCCTTAACTCGTGCGAGCTAGGGCCTAACAGGAAGAGATAGCCTGTTTAGATGACTCTACTTTATATGTAAATTTAGGGGTGACAATATGGGTTGAGCACGATGGCAGTGGCGGAGCCAGCATGACATGTTAGCAAGTGCCAAAAAATTCAGCTAGTGCCCAAATAGCTACGGTTCTTTGGCTACGACCAAAACGTGCCTAATTTTCAAAAAATTTGGACAGAATTTGCTACTTTTCAAATGTAGCTAAATGAACGTGGCTAAATAAGCCAGTGCCAAGGCAACTGTAGGCCACAACGTGGCTCCGCCACTGCCCGGCGGGTAAACCCGCCAAAACGGGACGAGTTGGGTTGAGATTTTCAACCCACCAACCCACTTCAACCGGCCCCGCCTAGAAGTCGGTCAAAACGGGTTGACCCGTCGGGTTATATATATATATATATTTTACAATTAAGTAGTATTTCATTTGTCATTAAATTTTTGTGATATCCAATTTTTTTTTTACATTAGTACTTCTTAGAAAAAATAAAGAATAACAATTTTATTTATGACAAATGTTATCTTTATATGGAGACGAATGAGTTCCTAAAGAATGTTTTGACAAATATTAGTATACATTTAAGATTGAGATTGAGAAAAATTAAAAGAAGTGTGAAATAAAATAAAATAATATTAGAAAAATTAATAAAATATAATTTATTTTTAAATTTTAATTATTTATTTTTTTAATTGACGGGTTGGTGGGTTGACCCGCCAACCCACCATAAAACGGGGTGAGTTCATTTTTCCCACCCATATTTAATGGCGGGTTAACCCGCCCTGTCCCGTTTTTGGCGGGTTGGTGGCGGGGCGGGGGGGCCAACCAACGTTAAAAGCATGTTTATAGTACTCACATTTAATCAACAACGAAAAACCATTGTTAAAAGTAGGGGGGGTGTAAATAGGCTGGATAGAGATAAGCTTTAGCTTAAATAGGTCAGACACATGTAAAATACTTTAGGCATGGCCAGATTCGTTAGCTTGTGCACGCCCAAATTATAAATTTAGCATGACGTATATTTAAAAAACAAAAGTCTTAACATGGACTTGTTAGCCTGTTTAAGCCTACAAGACGTTCAATAATTAAAGAAAATAATTAAAATAATATAATTTTATTATTCAAAACCATTAAAATAATAATTTATTTATTTAATTTATAATAAATAATATAAAATAGGTCGGGCTATAAGTTTATAGGCCCTATATGTAAAAGGAAGTCTATGAGATACTTTCTAAATAATTTTTTTAAGATCCGAAACTGTTATATAATTTAATTCTTTCATTGAGTAGTTAATAATAATAATTTATTCCCCCCTCCTCTCCTTCTACGGTAGTATAGTATAGGATATAGAATCCGATATATTAATTAGCATTTTAATTAACATTTATTTATTTAGAATTAAGAAATCCCTCCCTCCTCGATGTATGTAAGTGACAAAACAAAGATGGATTGGATATTTGGATTGGATTGGGCCCAAAACAAAACAAAACAAAGATGATGCTGCTGAAAATAACACCCGACCCAAGTCCATTCATTGCATTGCTTTTACTCAGTGTAGTGTAGTGTCTGATTGTCAAGTCAAGTGTGGCCCTCTCCAATGCAAATCAATGTAATGTGCTTTGGACACTTGACCACGCGCGCGCTTTTTAGCAGGTAATCTATAATAATTTGATTTCAGCGCAAATATTATAATTTAAAGTTTTATTATAATTAATTAAAGATGGATTGGATTGGGCCAAAACAAAACTGATCAAAATAACCAACCATTGCTCTTAGTCTCTCTCACCTCTCAATGCATAATCCGAAACATGCAGATGCAGTCTCATCTCAGATCACAAATTTACAATTTACAATTTTCAAAGATTTTTCATCTAAAATTGGGCGGGATTTAATTTAATAACACTCACTCATTCCTCTCTTTCTTCTCTCTCTCTCTCTCTCTGTGTGTCTCTCTCTTCTCCACCAAAGAAAAACCCTAAGCCTAGCCCCCTTCTCTTCTCTTCTCTTCTCTTCTCTTGAATCAAGCTCAGCTCAACTCACAATAACAGTACTGTTGAAGATCTTGTTCAACAAGATAAGCTACCAACTACAAGCAGCTCCTCAACTCACAGGAAAGGAACTTTCTTTCGCCTCTGCTTTTATTTCATTTCATTTCATTTCGTTGGTTCTACCATTTATTTTAAGTGTGTTATTGCATTTTTTTCTTTTTTCTTTTTGTTTCAGCGACCATAAAACATTTATTTTTATTTTTATTTGTAGCTCAGCTTAAAAAAGACACTGAACAGAGGCATTTCTCCTCTTGATGGCACCCGACTCTGAGCCTCTTGAGTTGAGATTCTTCTCAAAAATCTTCCTTTACTTGCTGCTGAGGATAAGGTAACTTCCGATCCCATACCATACCATACCTTTATTTTTTCTTAAATCCTCATTATTAATATTGTACGTCATGTATTTGTTTGTGCTCTATAGTCTATGGTTTATTCATTGTATCTGTATTGTTACTTTTGTTTGTAGTGATAAGTTTTTTATAACTGAATGAATCTTAGAAGCTCAGTTTCAGTTCACTCAGTATTATTACTTTGCCTCTGCTTTTAAAAAGTATATAAGAGGAGCTTAATAGTTGTTTAAGTTTAGTGTGTGATTAATTTGTTATTGAAGATAGTGGGTGATGTTAAATCACTGAGAGGTTTGAACCCATGTATAAAGCAGAGGAGGAGGTAGATGATCAGAATTATCACTGTGCAATTATAAACAATTAAAAAAACCAGACTTACTTGTCAGGTATTAGAGAAAGACAACATGATGAATCAGATATGCAAAATCAGAAGGATAAAATCCGAGCCCACAGAACGTGTCTCCTTAAGACAATTTGTCCCCTCACTGATGCCTAAGGTAGATGGACACTTGTCTCCCAGGATAGAACGGATTTCGTCTGAAGAGTGGCGGCACTACCAGTCAACAGCCCAAACGAACACAACAAAATGCCAGAGGAAACTACACCGGAGTATGAAAAGGAACATGCAAAACCGGAAGGAGAAAAATTCCGGCAGAGTTTCAGTGCAGAAAAATTGGATCCATTTTATGAAAGTGTCAGTGTCTATTTATAGACAACGTAAAGTCACGTTCCAAAAGGCACCTATTCGATGACGAAACAACACATCCGTTGGACACGAAAAGACACATTCGTTCGACACGAAAAGACACATTCGTTCAACACGAAAAGACACCCATTCAAGGATGAAACAACATGTCCGTTAGGATGAAACAACATGTCCATTAGGATGAAACAACACATCGTTTAGGATGAAAAGATACATCTGTTTGTCGACGAAAAGGCACACCTTTTCACTACCAAACTTCTTATTCATAACCAATAGATTGTCTATACAATTTATATATATTTATATATATATAAATTCCAACAATCCCCCACATGGATAAGAAGTCAAATCACCGTGACAAAAAATGCTTAAGAGTATAAATGCAAAGTGTAATTTCCTCAACGAGAAACAACTGCATCGAGACAGGTGGAGTTACCTTTGAACCTTCTCTAGTGAAAACCTATCGGATATACTCGGTCAATCGGTGGTCTAGGTCGACTTGAACCGTCAACCTTTAGTGTATACCTAGACAATAGGAGTCACACAATTGCTTCTCTAGCATTGTTGGTCCTTTGTTGCGCCCATTTTGGCCGTGGGTCACCTGCCTGGTTCTGCGAGTGTTTTAGAGAATCGGCCTTTGAAAAATTCTCATAGAAGCGGCCCTCACTTCACACTCACATAGGTGATTTCTTTTGATGTAACTCACTATACATCATCTGAACAAACAGATTAATGAATCATTAAAAGCCTAAATGCTTACCCTCATAATACACTGTCTTGTCTTAGGAATGAGTATGAGTTTAAAAACTCCACAGTGTTTGAACAGTCGACCATCACTTAGTTGTCTCTTTGAACCTAGTTCATGGGATCTCCACTCTTCTAGGTAGAGTTACCGCAATGCTCAACAATTGATAGGCCTTAAACCCATTCCTTTCGACAAATTTTCAACCAACTCTCTAAGAATCCCTTTGGTTAACGGATCCGCTATGTTCTCTTTAGACTTAACATAGTCTATTGTAATAATTCCATTCGAGAGTAGTTGTCTTACGGTATCATGTCTACGACGTATGTGTCTAGACTTACCATTATACATGACGTTCTTGGCCCTTCCAATAGCTACTGGGCTATCACAATGTATGCATACAGATGGTACCGGTTTTGACCAATTAGGAACATCCTCAATAAAGTTACGAAGCCATTCGGCTTCTTCACCGGCTTTATCTAAAGCAATAAATTCTGCTTCCATGGTTAACCTTGCAATGCAGGTCTGCTTGGATGATTTCCAAGACACACAGCACCTCCACCAAGGGTGAACACATATCCACTTGTGGATCTAGTGTCGTTAGAGCCGGTGATCCAATTTACATCATAATACCCTTCTATAATTGCGGGGTATTTCTCGTAATGCAAAGCAAAATCTTGAGTATACTTCAGGTATCCCAAAACTCTTACCATAGCTTTCCAATGATTTTCATTTGGATTACTAGTAAATCGACTTAACAGACTTACTGCATAAGCAATATCAGGTCTGGTGCAGTTCATAACATACATCAGGCTTCCCAACACTTGAGCATATAGCTTTTGTGCTGTAGCTTTACCAGTGTTCTTTAGTAAACTAAGATTACAATCGACAGGGTTCCTCACAGGAGTTATATTCAAACTTTTGAATTTCTCAAGAACCTTAGCTATATAGTGAGCCTGTGATAAGGCCAACCCTGCAGATGTTCTATGGATTTTAATACCTAGGATAACGTCTGCTATCCCCATATCTTTCATATCAAACTTACTATTAAGTAACTGTTTAGTAGCTTTAATCATTTGATTATTACTACCCATGATCAACATGTCGTCTACATAAAGACAGATAATGACAAATCCTTTTTCAGTAATTCGAACATAGACACATTTGTCACACTCATTGATTCGAAATCCATTTGATAACATAACATTGTCAAATTTCGCATGCCATTACTTTGGAGCTTGCTTTAACCCGTAAAAAGGATTTTATTAAGCGAGAAACATTCCGTTCTTGTCCTGGAACAACAAAACCCTCAGGTTGTTCTAAATATATCTCTTCTTCCAAGTCGCCGTTTAAGAAGGCGGTCTTAACATCCATTTGATGTATTTGTAATCCATTCAATGCAGCTACCGCGATCAACATCCTAATGGATGTGATCCTTGTAACCGGTGAATAAGTATCGAAATAATCGAGACCTTCACGTTGCCTGTAGCCTTTTACCACAAGCCTTGCTTTATATTTATCAATAGTGCCATTCTCTTTCATTTTTCTTTTGAAAACCCGCTTACTTCCTAAAGGCTTATTGCCAGGAGGAAGGTTTACCAATTCCCAAGTGTGGTTGGACAAGATAGACTCTATCTCACTATTGATAGCCTCTTCCCAGGATGGTCCTTCCGAGGAAGTTATAGCTTCCTTAGACGTTCGAGGCTCATTTTCTAATAAATATGTCATAAAATCATGTCCAAAGGATGTGGCGGTCCTTTGCCTCTTGCTACGTCTAGGTTCATCTTTTACATCCTCTACAGGATCAATATTAGTTGTAGCATCCCGAGGTATCACAACCTGGTCATCATTATTACCATTTGATTCTTGTATTTTCTTATACGGAAATACGTCTTCAAAGAAAGTAACTTCCCTTGACTCAATAACCGTTTTAACTTATATGTCTGAGACATCAGATTTATAAACTAGAAACCGATAAGCACTACTATTAAGTGCATAACCGATGAATACACAATCCACGGTTTTAGGTCCGATTTTCAACTTCTTAGGTTTAGGAACCGCAACCTTAGCCAAGCACCCCCACACTCTAAAATATTTCAGGGATGACTTCTTTTCCTTTCCATATGTCGTATGGTATGCTCTTTGTCAAACACCCCCACACTTCAAGATAATTCAAGGTAGGCTCCCTACCTTTCCATATTTCATAGGGGGTGTTCTTAATTTTTCTTGTGGGGTACTTTATTGATTGTACACTTTATCATTAAAATGATTTTCCCCCACAAACCAGACGTCAACAACATCATTTCATTTAATGTCTGGTTCTTTCTCTCAGCAATACTATTGGATTCTGAAGCATAAGGAGCCATCTTTTGGTATGTAATACCAAACTTTAAACAAAATTTCTCGAAGGGGCATCATACTCTCCCCACTAGATTGCTCCTTATGCCTTTAATTTTCTTACTGAACATTACCATAAAATAATATACAATTATTATGTCATTGACAACATTTAAAGCCATCACATTGACTTTGATCATGCCATGACTAAGATAGCTCTTTCCACGTTCATATAATACAGAATATTTCATTGGACATAAAACTTTTATATCCATCTTTAACACAGTGGAATTAAGAAAGAATTATCGCTGGCTATCATAAAATCAAAATCGTTAAACATATATGGAGAGACTTTATGACTCTACAAAAATTGAATATATCTCACCATAAACTTCATGTTAACCATAAAATAATACACAACCAGCATATCATTTATGACATCCAAATCATAGGTAATTGAATCCAATGCAATACATAATTAATTTCCACATTTAAATCACATCTCAATTAATGCAATTAATCACAATGCATTCATACACATAAACGAGTAATGACACTCATTAGTTGCTTCATATATATTCATTCAAAGAAATCGAGAGATTTCCCACGAAATAAATGTATTAATTCTCCAATGGATCATCATCACGATATCCATTCGATGCATCATTATCAACGTATTATAGATATTAAAACGCATCCATTTGTCCTCAGATTACTTGAATGACAACAAGCAATGCTAATTCACTTGACATATTCTAAAATGCCAAAAACTCAGTATACCACCTACAGTGGCGTGGTGGTTACATTCACATAAGAAATAAAATCACACTCCAATGGCCAAAAGGTTTCTAACCTTGGTTCCTCAAAAGATGATAGTACATCACACTTGCCACCAGGTCACCCATAACTTTGGGTGTAATAATTATCACCTTTATAAATGATGTTTGTCCATATCCCAACATAGTTGGATTCATATCATGTAAGAAAACCCAATAACCGATTACATGATGGAGGCTACGTAATAACTGTCACAACTTAAATTTAAATAATGAAGTATCAAACCAAGATAAAACAAGGAAAATGCTCCAGCAGCAAGTTATAAAATAGATAGTTAATAAACTGCCATTTTTTTTCCTTTAAATTCAAAAGATGCAATGTTTCAAAGAAACATTTTCAATCTGCAAGAGGTTGACACCAAATCAAGGTTTGAAATTTAATTTCCAATCATAAATTCAATGCCATAAATGCATTTACTATTTCGAAGTTGAGTTTGTCAAATCCGTAAATGTTACAGATGCCATGTATAAAAGAATAGAACCAAAATTTCCATTTTTTTTTTTAAAAAGGCAACTTCCTTCGACCTCAAAGGTATTGAAACAGGCCATATAAACATATATATAAATTGCCAGCCATGCATGGAATTGATAACCGAGACTCATTCAATGGTTATTATTAACCGTAAACCTTCATAATATAATAATATATGCATAGAATTCTTCGGTTGCAATAAACCGCTGTGCACAAGCATTTAATAAAGTCACTTGGCTTTCATATATATAGATAGATATGAAAACTGTTTCATTGTTTACAGTACGAAAGAAAAAGAAAAAACAACCCATTCCTTTCGACAAATTTTCAACCAACTCTCTAGGAATCCCTTTGGTTAACGGATCCGCTATGTTTTCTTTAGACTTAACATAGTCAATTGTAATAATTCCATTCGAGAGTAGTTGTCTTACGGTATCATGTCTACGACGTATGTGTCTAGACTTACCGTTATACATGACGTTCTTGGCCCTTCCAATAGCTACTGGGCTATCACAATGTATGCATACAGATGGTACCGGTTTTGGCCAATTAGGAACATCCTCAATAAAGTTACGAAGCCATTCGGCTTCTTCACCGGCTTTATCTAAATCAATAAATTCTGCTTCCATGGTTAACCTTGCAATGCAGGTCTGCTTGGATGATTTCCAAGACACACAGCACCTCCACCAAGGGTGAACACATATCCACTTGTGGATCTAGTGTCGTTAGAGTCGGTGATCCAATTTACATCATAATACCCTTCTATAACTGCGGGGTATTTCTCGTAATGCAAAGCAAAATCTTGAGTATACTTCAGGTATCCCAAAACTCTTACCATAGCTTTCCAATGATTTTCATTTGGATTACTAGTAAAGCGACTTAACAGACTTACTGCATAAGCAATATCAGGTCTGGTGCAGTTCATAACATACATCAGGCTTCCCAACACTTGAGCATATAGTTTTTGTGCTGTAGCTTTACCAGTGTTCTTTAGTAAACTAAGATTACAATCGACAGGGTTCCTCACAGGAGTTATATTCAAACTTTTGAATTTCTCAAGAACCTTAGCTATATAGTGAGACTGTGATAAGGCCAACCCTGCAGATGTTCTATGGATTTTAATACCTAGGATAACGTCTCCTATCCCCATATCTTTCATATCAAACTTACTATTAAGTAACTGTTTAGTAGCTTTAATCATTTGATTATTACTACCCATGATCAACATGTCGTCTACATAAAGACAGACAATGACAAATCCTTTTTCAGTAATTCGAACATAGACACATTTGTCACACTCATTGATTCGAAATCCTTTTGATAACATAACATTGTCAAATTTCGCATGCCATTGCTTTGGAGCTTGCTTTAACCCGTAAAAAGGATTTTATTAAGCGACAAACTTTCCGTTCTTGTCCTAGAACAACAAAACCTTCAGGTTGTTCTAAATATATCTCTTCTTCCAGGTCGCCGTTTAAGAAGGCGGTCTTAACATCCATTTGATGTATTTGTAATCCATTCAATGCAGCTACCGCGATCAACATCCTAATGGATGTGATCCTTGTAACCGATGAATAAGTATCGAAATAATCGAGACCTTCACGTTGCCTGTAGCCTTTTACCACAAGCCTTGCTTTATATTTATCAATAGTGCCATTCTCTTTCATTTTTCTTTTGAAAACCCACTTACTTCCTAAAGGCTTATTGCCAGGAGGAAGGTTTACCAATTCCCAAGTGTGGTTGGACAAGATAGACTCTATCTCACTATTGATAGCCTCTTCCCAGAATGGTCATTCCGGGGACGTTATAGCTTCCTTAGACGTTCGAGGCTCATTTTCTAATAAATATGTCATAAAATCATGTCCAAAGGATGTGGCGGTCCTTTGCCTCTTGCTACGTCTAGGTTCATCTTTTACATCCTCTACAGGATCAATATTAGTTGTAGCATCCCGAGGTATCACAACCTGGTCATCATTATTACCATTTGATTCTTGTATTTTCTTATACGGAAATACGTCTTCAAAGAAAGTAACTTCCCTTGACTCAATAACTGTATTAACTTGTATGTCTGAGACATCAGATTTATAAACTAGAAACCGATAAGCACTACTATTAAGTGCATAACCGATGAATACACAATCCACGGTTTTAGGTCCGATTTTCAACTTCTTAGGTTTAGGAACCGCAACCTTAGCCAAGCACCCCCACACTCTAAAATATTTCAGGGATGACTTCTTTCCTTTCCATATGTCGTATGGTATGCTCTTTGTCAAACACCCCCACACTTCAAGATAATTCAAGGTAGGCTCCCTACCTTTCCATATTTCATAGGGGGTGTTCTTAATTTTTCTTGTGGGGTACTTTATTGATTGTACACTTTATCATTAAAATGATTTTCCCCCACAAACCAGACGTCAACAACATCATTTCATTTAATGTCTGGTTCTTTCTCTCAGCAATACTATTGGATTCTGAAGCATAAGGAGCCATCTTTTGGTATGTAATACCAAACTTTAAACAAAATTTCTCGAAGGGGCATCATACTCTCCCCACCAGATTGCTCCTTATGCCTTTAATTTTCTTACTGAACATTACCATAAAATAATATACAATTATTATGTCATTGACAACATTTAAAGCCATCACATTGACTTTGATCATGCCATGACTAAGATAGCTCTTTCCACGTTCATATAATACAGAATATTTCATTGGACATAAAACTTTTATATCCATCTTTAACACAGTGGAATTAAGAAAGAATTATCGCTGGCTATCATAAAATCAAAATCGTTAAACATATATGGAGAGACTTTATGACTCTACAAAAATTGAATATATCTCACCATAAACTTCATGTTAACCATAAAATAATACACAACCAGCATATCATTTATGACATCCAAATCATAGGTAATTGAATCCAATGCAATACATAATTAATTTCCACATTTAAATCACATCTCAATTAATGCAATTAATCACAATGCATTCATACACATAAACGAGTAATGACACTCATTAGTTGCTTCATATATATTCATTCAAAGAAATCGAGAGATTTCCCACGAAATAAATGTATTAATTCTCCAATGGATCATCATCACGATATCCATTCGATGCATCATTATCAACGTATTATAGATATTAAAACGCATCCATTTGTCCTCAGATTACTTGAATGACAACAAGCAATGCTAATTCACTTGACATATTCTAAAATGCCAAAAACTCAGTATACCACCTACAGTGGCGTGGTGGTTACATTCACATAAGAAATAAAATCACACTCCAATGGCCAAAAGGTTTCTAACCTTGGTTCCTCAAAAGATGATAGTACATCACACTTGCAACCAGGACACCCATAACTTTGGGTGTAATAATTATCACCTTTATAAATGATGTTTGTCCATATCCCAACATAGTTGGATTCATATCGTGTAAGAAAACCCAATAACCGATTATCTGCAAGAGGTTGACACCAAATCAAGGTTTGAAATTTAATTTCCAATCATAAATTCAATGCCATAAATGCATTTACTATTTCGAAGTTGAGTTTGTCAAATCCGTAAATGTTACAGATGCCATGTATAAAAGAATAGAACCAGAATTTCCATTTTTTTTTTTAAAAAAGGCAACTTCCTTCGACCTTAAAGGTATTGAAACAGGCCATATAAACATATATATAAATTGCCAGCCATGCATGGAATTGATAACCGAGACTCATTCAATGGTTATTATTAACCGTAAACCTTCATAATATAATAATATATGCATAGAATTCTTCGGTTGCAATAAACCGCTGTGCACAAGCATTTAATAAAGTCACTTGGCTTTCATATATATAGATAGATATGAAAACCGTTTCATTGTTTACAGTACGAAAGAAAAAGAAAAAACAACCCATTCCTTTCGACAAATTTTCAACCAACTCTCTAGGAATTCCTTTGGTTAACGGATCCGCTATGTTTTCCTTAGACTTAACATAGTCAATTGAAATGATTCCATTCGAGAATAGTTGTCTTGGCCAATTAGGAACATCCTCAATAAAATTACGAAGCCATTCGGCTTCTTCACTGGCCTTATCTAAAGCAATAAATTCTGCTTCCATGGTTGACCTTGCAATGCAAGTTTGCTTGGACGATTTCCAAGACATAGCACCTCCACCAAGGGTAAACACATATCCACTTGTGGATCTAGTGTCGTTAGAGCCGGTGATCCAATTTGCATCACAATACCCTTCTATAACCGCAGGGTATTTCTCTTAATACAAAGCATAATTCTGAGTATACTTCAAGTATCCCAAAACTCTTACCATAGCTTTCCAATGATTCTCATCTGGATTACTGGTAAAGCGACTTAACAGACTTACTGCATAAGCAATATCAGGTTTGGTGCAGTTCATAACATACATAAGGCTTCCCAACACTTGAGCATATAGCTTTTGCGCTGTAGCTTTACCAGTGTTCTTTAATAAACTCAAATTAGAATCTACAGGTTCCTCACAGGAGTTATATTCAAACTCTTGAATTTCTCAAGAACCTTAGCTATATAGTGAGCCTGTGATAAGGCCAACCCTGTAGATGTTCTATGGATTTTAATACCTAGGATAACGTCTGCTATCCCCATAACTTTCATATCAAACTTACTTTTAAGTAATTGTTTAGTAGCATTAATCATTTGATTATTACTACCCATGATCAACATGTCGTCTACATAAAGACAGACAATGGCAAAACCTTTTTCAGTATTTCAAACATAGACACATTTGTCACATTCATTAATTCGAAATTCATTTGACAACATAACTGTCAAATTTCTCATGCCATTGTTTTGGAGCTTGCTTTAACCCGTAAAGGGTTTTAATAAGCGACAAACTTTCCGTTCTTGTCCTGGAACAACAAAACCTTCAGGTTGTTCTAAATATATCTCTTCTTCCAGGTCACCGTATAAGAAGGCAGTCTTAACATCCATTTGATGTATTTGTAATCCATTCAATGCAGCTACCGCGATCAACATCCTAATAGATGTGATCCTTGTAACCGGTGAATAAGTATCGAAAAATCGAGACCTTCACGTTGCCTGTAACCTTTTACCACAAGCTTTGCTTTATATTTATCAATAGTGCCATTCTCTTTCATTTTTCTTTTGAAAACCCACTTACTTCCTAAAGGCTTGTTGCCAGGAGGAAGATTTACCAATTCCCAAGTGTGGTTGGACAAGATAGATTCTATCTCACTATTGATAGCTTCTTCCCAGAATGGTCTTTCCGGGGACGTTATAGCTTCCTTATACGTCCGAGGCTCATTTTCTAATAGATATGTCATAAAATCAGGTCCAAAGGATGTGGCGGTCCTTTGCCTCTTGCTACGTCTAGGTTCATCTTCTACATCCTCTACAGGATCAGTATCAGTTGTAGCATCCTGAGGTATCACAACCTGATCATCATTATTACCACTTGATTCATATATTTTCTTATACGGAAATACGTCTTCAAGGAAAGTAACTTCCCTTGACTCAATAACCGTATTAACATGTATATCTGAAACATCAGATTTATAAACCAGAAACCTGCATACCCAAATGAATACACAATCCACAGTTTTAGGTCCGATTTTCAACCTTTTAGGTTTAGGAACCGCAACCTTAGCCAAACACCCCCACACTTCAAGATAATTCAAGGTAGGCTCCCTACCTTTCCACATTTCATAGGGAATGTTCTTAATTTTCTTGTGGGATACTTTACTGATTATATAATTTGTCATTAAATGACTTTGCCCCATAAACCAGACATCAACAACATCATTTTATTTAATGTCTGGTTCTTTATACGCAATCACATTAAATTGCAACACCATAAGGAGCAATCGTTTGATATATAGTACCAAACTCTAAACAAAATTCCTCAAAGAGGACATCATTCCTCTCAACAATCCCATTGGATTGTGAAGCATAAGAAGCCATCGTTTTGTGTAAAATTTCAAACTCTAAACAAATTTCTCAAAGGGTCATCGTAATCTCCCCCTTGATCGCTCCTTAATACCTTAAACTTTCAATTTAACATTATTCGACTATAACACATATATCAAATAATAAATTCCAATTTAACCCTTAAAATGATACATAATCGTCACATCATTTATGATATTTGAAATAAAACATATAATTTGGAATTAAATCAACTCAGATATTTTGAAGAAATTTATCATACTTTAATTCCAAAATGCAAATATTTTGCAAACACAGAGAATTTAAGATTCCACATTTTGCATTCTCAAAGTTATTTTTCTTTCGTGCAAAAACACAATTATTATGTATTGTTTGCAACATTGCAGTCAACACATATTCTCAAAAAATGCACATATATATTAATCACATATTCAATATAAAATGCCATCTAATTCACTACTTTCAAAATGTCATTTTTTCTCTCTCACAATAATAGCCCCACTACAAATTCAATTAAAGCCAATAAATTAAGAAACTCAATATTTAGATGACAAAATTAATTCGGGCCGGATACGATTATGGCAACATGAAATTGTGCTTCAGCCATAAATTCACATGAACCGTTTGGTTCACTTGTGGTTACTTATTCAAATGTAATCATCAAATTCCAACCGTGAAAACCCCATCAAGTTTCCACCAAAAACTATTTTATGCATCAATTCATGCATTTCAAAACTGACCCTTTGCAGTTCCTTTTTTTTTATGTGGAATCATGGATTTAATTGCAATGCACCCTTTATACATGGTATGAGTCCATGAATCAACGGAGACATTTTGGTCTGACTCTCAAGATCAACCATTCGGTGCAACATTTCGTGCCACAGTAATGGCTATCAATTTTTTTTTTTTCACAAACCAAAACACAACATGCAGTGTCTAATGGCATCCGAAAGCCATAATGCATCAAGTAATACATGATATCTATTGAGAAAGAAACTTCATATGGTTTCACTTGCAAAAGACATCCACGGTTCACACACAGTGCATTTGATAAGCAATCGCATATCAATTATAAACATTAATTCAAGCATCAACATGACACATTCTATTTAAAATACAATGTAGCACGATAAACGAGAAACAAATGATATATATGAAAGCCAAAATCAACGCAGGACTTTTAGAACAATAACATATATATTACGTAATAGAAGATGTATATATATGTAGAAGACAAATCACGAAAACTAACAAATATCATATTAGAACAATATTCACGAAGTAGTTTTCAAATATCAAGGCAAGGTTTTGATTTTATACATACTTCCGTATTCAAAAGCAAACCGTACTGTAGTATATATCAAAACCAATATGAAGGCACGACCATCGATAAATTACTTTTCAAAATCAATATGAAAAACCAATATTATAATAATCTTTGTACAAAAAATCGAGAGTACAGTGTTGAAAATGCTATTCAAAAGCATGGACACGAAAATCGATACACCAATGCTAACCAATTTAACATATATATAGTGTATTATATTAAACAGATCCCTTTATTTCTGTGGTGGTTTCAAAACAAACCGAGGGTTAACCGTGTATACAAATTTTTTGTTTTTTTTTTTTAAATGAAAAATTCAAACCAGTATGAAAACGAACAGAACCGAGACACGGTAAAGTAAAAACATAATTTCAACAACACAGAATCAAACACTCAACACAGAATTAGAAATTCCATTAACAATCTTAAGACAATTTTGGTGTTTTGAACCTGTGATCAGTATATTTTATTTTCTGTTTTATATACTGTTTTTTATTTATTGTGTGATTAATCTGTGTGATTAATCATAGTATAATTTCTGTTTGCATGAATAATATGTGAATGGTATCACTTTTCTATGACTGGAAATATGTGTCTTTAGATTTCCAATTGATATATAATATTATATCTTATGCGACATTATATTTCATTAATCTGTGTTTTTGAAGATCGGAATTTACCGCAATCCAATTGATCTGCACTTAGTTGCTAACGTTGCAATTTGTGGCTTTGAATTTTATATATATATATATTCATTTTCGATTTTCGTGTCTGATTTCAAAAGTTACGTAACCATGCAACTTTAAAACTCATTCAGATTTGTCTTAATTGAATTTTTTAAAAAAAGAATAAATAAATTTGATTTTGACATTTCCATCGTTGTTTCGTACAACGTGCATAGAAATTGGTTTCTTTTCTAATTGCTGTTACGGTTTCATGCTTTCTTTGATATATATTATCATGTTTTATGTTGGATTCTATCATTGTAAATACTGTTTCAGAATTTCATGAATTGAATGTGCATGATCGTGGAATATATATACTTATATTATGTCTCGGCTTAATTTGAGAACGTATCGGTTTCTTGTAATAACCGATTGTTTTTTGTCACAACAACTAATGTTTTGATTTTGAATGGAAAGATGTACTGTTAGTTTCCATTTCTTTGAGAACATCAAAATGTCATGGTTGGAACCGTAAGAATCGGTTGGTAATATCATGATTATTGGAATGATAATGTTCCGCTATATACCCATAGACTCATGAATTGCATTGAATTTTGTAATCATGAATTGTGAAAGTGCTTCACATTGGGTTTCTCGATCTTCGTGTTCATAATGGTTTTGAATAGCTTTTGTAGTTTTAATGCACTGTTACGGTCTTTCTTTCCAGTTTATTGTTGTTGAATATATTATTTTTGAAACCATGAGTGAAATTCAAGGAAGTAAACATATCGATGCTTTGTATATTGAGGCACTTGAATTAAAATTACAGAGGACCATAATGAAAAATTGAAAGGTTTCCATTGATTGGTTATGATTTTTGAATTAATGCCTACATATAATTTTGGGTTTGTGGCCTTTGATTGTATATAGATGACTAATTATATGCATGCCTTTATTCTAAAAGAATTGTTTCGTGTAAGACAACCATGCCATGTGACTAATCCGGTTTGATGGTTGATGGTCTTTCCAATTATATTAAGTCTTTTGTGAAATGGCTTTATATATTTATAAGCATGGTACCAAAAATTGATATATGACCTTTTGGTTTGATGTGCTTATTTTGATGCTGGTTCAATGAGAAATGCAGTGAAATTTGATGTCATTTAATGGTATAGTATGATAAATGAGAAATACTTATGACATGAATATTTTGTTATATTAATTATTATGTGTGAAATGTTATGCATTTATTGGCATTCAATTGTCTTAAGATTGTTATTGAAGACAGTGGGTGATGTTAAATCACTGAGAGGTTTGAACCCATGTATAAAGCAGAGGGGGAGGTAGATGATCAGAATTATCACTGTGCAATTATAAACAATTAAAAAAAACAGACTTACTTGTCAGGTATTAGAGAAAGACAGAATGATGAATTAGATATGCAAAATCAAAAGGATAAAATCCGAGCCCACAGAACGTGTCTCCTTAAGACAATTTGTCCCCTCACTGATGCCTAAGGTAGATGGACACTTGTCTCCCAGGATAGAACGGATTTCGTCTGAAGAGTGGCGGCACTACCAGTCAACAGCCCAAACGAACACAACAAAATGCCAGAGGAAACTACACCGGAGTATGAAAAGGAACATGCAAAACCGGAAGGAGAAAAATTCCGGCAGAGTTTCAGTGCAGAAAAATTGGATCCATTTTATGAAGGTGTCAGTGTCTATTTATAGACAACGTAAAGTGACGTTCCAAAAGGCACCTATTCGATGACGAAACAACACATCCGTTGGACACGAAAAGACACATTCGTTCGACACGAAAAAACACATTTGTTCAACATGAAAAGACACCCATTCAAGGATGAAACAACATGTCCGTTAGGATGAAACAACATGTCCATTAGGATGAAACAACACATTGTTTAGGATGAAAAGATACATCTGTTTGTCGACGAAAAGGCAAACCTTTTCACTACCAAACTTCTTATTCATAACCAATAGATTGTCTATACAATTTATATATATATACATAAATTCCAACATAATTTAAAGAGAAGAAAATAAATAAAAAAATGGATTTGAAAAATTTCTTAATAAGATTGAAGTTTAATTGCGCTGTTTGTGTTACTTTATTTAGGGAATATGAGAGATGCTAGACTACTGTTCTGTTGATCGAAGATCAGAGTCACATCCTCAGAGCACCTAATGTTGTGATTTGACAAGAGAGCTTTATTGGTTATTAATTGCGCACTTCTTCTTCTTTTTGCTTCCTTGCTTCTCTCCTGAGCTCCTACCTTTCTCTCTCTCTCTCTCTACGTGTCTCTCTCTTTCACTTTCTCAAAATCTTGGCTTCTTAGGGAATTTTGAAGCTTTTTTTGTTTCCAAAAAATGATAGTGTTATTATATTAAAACTATCTAGCTGTGCTGTGTAGCACTGTATCATTCATTCACCTATTATGTAGTCTATAATCCTTGTATCTTTTCCCCCAAAGAGAGTCCTTGCTACTGATATCGATGTATTCTCTTGTTTACTCGTACATATATGTTTTCATTGTTTAATTTTAATTTTCACTGGCATCTAGCTTAAACGTAAAAAATGTAATTTAATTGGGCGGGATTTAATTTAATTACACTCACTCATTCCTCTCTTTCTTCTCCCTCTCTCTCTTCTCCACCAAAGAAAAACCCTAAGCCCCCTCTTCTCTTCTCTTCTCACCCTTCAATCAAATCACAAAAATGGTTGGTTACCTTTTCTTTTCGTTATCTTCTTCCTTCTAAACAAACGATTCATTGAATCTGACTTGAATGAATGTTCTTCTTCAAGTTTTCTTTCTTTCTTTCAATCAAATCACAAAAATGGTGGTTACCTTTGGCCGATGCTCAGCTCAACTCACAATAACAATACTGTTGAAGATCTTGTTCAACAAGATAAGCTACCAACTACAAGCAGCAGCTCAACTCACAGGAAAGGAACTTTCTCTCGCCTCTGCTTTCATTTCATTTCATTGGTTCTTCCATTTATTTTAAGTGTGTTATTGCGTTTTTTTTCTTTCTTTTTTTTTTGTTTCAGCGACCATAAAACATGTATTTCTTTTTGTATTTGTAGCTCAGCTCAAAAAAGACATTGAACAAAGGCATTTCTGAGCTAGTCCTCTTGATGGCCCCCGACACTGAGCCTCTTGAGTTGAGATTCTTCTCAATAATCTTCCTTTACTTGCTACTGAATGCTGAGGATAAGGTAACTTCCCCTCCATACCATGCCATACCTTTATTTTTTCTTAAATCCTCATTCTTAATACTGTACGTGTCATGTATGTATATTTGTTTGTGCTCTATGATGGTTCATTCATTGTATCTGTCTGTATTATTACTTTTGTTTGTAGTGTTAAGTTTCTTATATATAACTGAATGAATCTTAGAAGCTCTGTTTTGGTTCACTCAGTATTATTACTTTTTGCCTCTGCTTTTAAAAACATGCATGTATATAAGAGGAGGTTAATTAATAGTTGTTTAAGTTTAGTGTGTGATTAATTTAAAGAGAAGAAAATAAATAAATAAATGAATTTGAAAAATTTCTTAATAAGATTGAAGTTTAATTGCGCTGTTTGTGTTACTTTATTTGGGGAATAGGAGAGATGCTAGACTATTGTTCTGTTGATCAGAGATCAGAGTCAGAGTCAGATCCTCAGAGCACCTAATTTGTGATTTGACAAGAGAGCTTTATTTGGTTCCTTGCATCTCTCCTGAGCTTTTCCACTTCCTACCTTTTTATACGTGTCTCTCTCTTTCACCTTTCTCAAAAACTTGGCTTCTTATGGAATTTTGAATCTTTTTTCTTTCCAAAAATGATAGTGTGATATTATCAAATTATTAATAAAGATTGAAGATGAAGAATATTATTATTATTTTTTTTAAATTCTAAACATATTAAATAGTATATCATTTTTTTTTAATTTTAAACAATTGTAGTTAAAATCCCTGCTGCTATGACTCCATTGATTATTATATTAAAACTATCTAGCTGTGCTGTGTAGCCCTGTATCATTCATTCACCTATTCTGTAGTTTATAATCTCTGGTGTCATGCATAGTCTTTCGCTTTTTCCCTACAGAGAGAGTCCCTTGCTCCTGATATCGATGTATTCTCTTGTTTATATGGATGGTAGTATGAGATTAAAGTTTATTTGGGGAATAGGAGAGAGATACTACTGTTCTGTTGATCAGAGATCAGAGCCATTAATTGCTTTTGTCAGTCCTCATTTCACCTAATGTGAAAGTTGTGATTTGACAAGAGAGCTTGCTTTTATATTTTTGCGTCCACTCTTCTCTCTTGAGCTTTTCCGCTTCCTACCTTTCTATCTCTACGTGTCTCTCTTTCACCTTTCTCAAAAACTTATTGCTATGATCTGTGCATTCTCTGTCACTTTACATTATCTTTGGACTCTCATTTCACTTCCACAGATCCATTGTCTTCAGTTCACCGAAACCGCCACCACCTACCCCATTATATTACAGATCAGAACCACTCTCTTCTTTGCATGTGCACCCAACAAACAACTAGTGTTTTTTTACATGATAATGATTAGGCGTTTCAAAATAGTGTTTATGTTATTGTTTTCTCAAAACATTACCAGAGAAAATAGTAAACACTATTTTCTCTGGAAATGTTTTAAGGAGGTAATAATGGAGCGGAGCAGAACCAAATATACCAAGGTCCTACCAGTGTTCTGTGGTGTAGATCCCTCAGAAGTATTTCATCAAACAACTGAAGTAGTCACCTCTCTGGTAAGTAAGTACCTCTTCTTCATTCTGTATTATGTTGTGATTGTGGGGACATAACCAATAGAACTCTAAGATTGTCTTCTCTCAATCTTCTTTGCATTTTTGTTTTTTTTTTGGGGGGGGGGGGGGTAAATAATGTTCATTGCATTTTAATCCTCGTTTAAGCGTCTGTTGAATTTTTTTCTAAATGGTGGTATCAATAACCAAAGTTTCTTTAAAGTCATCTAGATTAAGGTCTTTGTAAATGCTTCTTCTCAAGCTTTCTTCTGTTACTCTTGTCTAAAAGATGTTAGCATTTAGTAAAGCCAATTTTTTAATAAATATTATTATGATTATATTTATTTTAGTGTGAATCGCGGGTTTTTTATTAAATTAATCAAAGTAATTAGTCAAACTATAATGAATTATATATATATATATTGTGATTAATTTTTTCTCAACCCAATCATGTCTCATATTTTTAATAATTAAAATGAATTTTATTTCCTTAAAATTAGAATATATATTTCTCAGCTGTCCATCCACACATATATTTTTTAATATGTATATACATTAGCTAATATAAATTAGTAAATATAATAAATTTTAAGAGTAGATAAATTAGAACTTCAGAGGGACGGAAATAACTTATGAGTTAAGAGTTAAGAGAATACAATGGGAGATGGGATGCAATGGGAGATGGGATGCAATGGGAGATGATGACCCAACCAGCCTGTATTGTTTGGCAACACTCCTACAAAGGTGTCAATACCTAGGTATGTTACTTATGCCCTTTCTTTTCTTCTCTTCTCTTTTCTTTTTTTCTTGAAAATGTTTGATTATGTGCTGATATTTCTTGCTTGAAAAGATTGAGTATGTGGGTTTCTTGCTGATATTTCTTGCTGATATTCGACTGTGTTCTTTTTTCTTTTCTTTTTTCTTTTCTTGAAAATACAGTATGTTTCTTTTTTTTTCTTGAAAATAGAAGATTGAGGGTGTGGCTTGTCAACAGTTGCTTGTCAATACCATATGAAATATATGTTTCTTTCTTTCTTTTTCTTTATTATTCTGGCAATATTGAGGGTGTGGCTTTTCCATTATGTTCTTGCTTTTCTTTTCTTTTGATTTCGTTTTTCTTTTCTTTTTTCTTTTCTTGAAAATACAGTATGTTTCTTTTTTTTCTTGAAAATAGAAGATTGAGGGTGTGGCTTGTCAACAGTTGCTTGTCAATACCATACGAAATATATATGTTTCTTTCTTTCTTTTTCTTTATTATTCTGGCAATATTGAGGGTGTGGCTTTTCCATTATGTTCTTTCTTTTCTTTTCTTTTGATTTCGTTTCTTTTTTTTTCTTGATAACTGTGGATGTACGATTGTATGCTTTTGTATCTGTCTGCCCAGACATCGTATTCTTGCTGATATTTCTTGCTGATATTCGACTGTGTTCTTTTTTCTTTTCTTGAAAATACAGTATGTTTCTTCTTTTTTTCTTCAAAATAGAAGATTGAGGGTGTGGCTTGTCAACAGTTGCTTGTCAATACCATACGAAATATATATGTTTTTTTCTTTCTTTTTCTTTATTATTCTGGCAATTTTGAGGGTGTGGCTTTTCCATTATGTTCTTGCTTTTCTTTTCTTTTGATTTCGTTTTTCTTTTCTTTTTTCTTTTCTTGAAAATACAGTATGTTTCTTTTTTTTTCTTCAAAATAGAAGATTGAGGGTGTGGCTTGTCAACAGTTGCTTGTCAATACCATATGAAATATATGTTTCTTTCTTTCTTTTTCTTTATTATTCTGGCAATATTGAGGGTGTGGCTTTTCCATTATGTTCTTGCTTTTCTTTTCTTTTGATTTCGTTTCTTTTTTTTCTTGAAAACTGTGGATGTTCGATTGTATGCTTTTGTTTCTGTCTGCCCAGACATCATATTACTAGACTATTAACTGGTTTTTTTGTTTTTTAATTTTGTAAATTTGATTTTGTCTAGTTGAGTTTGTTAATTTTTTCATTTGGTGTTTTATTTAACAAAACTAACATTGGATATATTTAGATATGTGGGTTTTCTATTTTATTTATTTTTTAAATATCTATGGTTTCGATTGGAATGATAACATGTTGGTTTTTCATCATGTGGAAGATGATAAAAAAGCTGAGAAGATGGAAGAGGATGAAGATGAGGATGAAGCTGAGATGATGGAAGAAGATGAGGATGAATATGGGAGATGGGATGCAATGGGAGATGGGATGCAAGTAGAAGAGGATGAAGCTGAGAAGATGGAAGAGGATGAAGATGAGGATGAAGCTGAGATGATGGAAGAAGATGAGGATGAATATGGGAGATGGGATGCAATGGGAGATGGGATGCAAGTAGATGAGGATGAAGATGAGAAGATGGAAGAGGATGAAGATGAGGATGAAGCTGAGATGATGGAAGAAGATGAGGATGAATATGGGAGATGGGATGCAATGGGAGATGGGATGCAAGTAGACGAGGATGAAGATGAGAAGATGGAAGAGGATGAAGATGAGGATGAAGCTGAGATGATGGAAGAAGATGAGGATGAATATGGGAGATGGGATGCAACGGGAGATGATGACCCAACCAACCTGTATTGTTTGGCAACACTCCTACAAAGGTGTCATTACCTAGGTATGGTACTTCTGCCTTTTCTTTTCTTTTCGTTTCTTTTATTTTTTTCTTGAAAATGTTTGATTATATGCTGATATTTCTTGCTTGAAAAGATTGAGTATGTGGGTTTCTTGCTGATATTCGACTGTGTTCTTTCCTTTCCTTTTTTTTCTTGAAAATAGAGATTGAGGGTGTGGCTTGTCTTTTGTCAATACCATATGAAATATATGTTTCTTTCTTTCTTTTTCTTTATTATTCTGGCAATATTGAGGGTGTGGCTTTTCCATTATGTTCTTGCTTTTCTTTTCTTTCGATTTGGTTTCTTTTTTTTCTTGATAATACATCTTATTACTGGACTATTAACTGGTTTTTTTGTTTTTTGATTTTGTCTAGTTGAGTTTGTTAGTTTTTTCAGTTGGTGTTTTATTTAACAAAACTAACATTGGATATATTTAGATATGTGGGTTTTCCATTTTATTTATTTTTTAAATATTAATGGTTCTTTCTTTCTTTCTTTCGTTTTTTTTTCTCGCAATATTTAGATGTTGGTTTCGATTGGAATGATAACATGTTGGTTTTTCATCATGTTGAAGATGATGAAAAAGCTGAAAAGATGGAAGATGATGAGGATGAAGCTGAGGAGATGGAAGAAGATGAAGATGATGAAAAAGCTGAGAAGTTGAAAGAAGATGAGGATGAAAATGAGGATGAAGCTGAGAAGATGGAAGAAGATGAAGATGAGGATGAAGCTGAGAAGATGGAAGAAGATGAGGATAAAGATGATGAAAAAGCTGAGAAGATGGAAGAAGATGAGGATGAAGTTCATGTAGAACTTGAAAAAGGTCTTAACCAAGAGGACCGATCAACCCAAAAGCAGTCTCGGGTTGTTTGGACCGAAGAGCTACATCGGTCGGTGTTTTGTGGCCGCTGTTTCTGACTTGGGTGTTGACAGTAAGTTATTCACTCTTTCTCTACAATGCAAAGTAGTTGTTATCTTAATTGTTATTAATTGCGACAATTGGTCAATCAATTGATGTTTCTGCTTTATTTTAGCAATACTTTTATTATATTTTTGTGTAGAAATAGCAATCAAATCCTAATAATATTACAATGTGAAAACTAGTTCCATCACCTCTCTTTGCAAACTTTATTTCCACAAGTGTCTTCACATCTGTCTCAGCCCCACTTGGATATATAATTTCTGTCATAATATTGGAATCTGCACCAAAATAAAAAATGGCTTCTCCGTTGTTAATACCAGTGTGCATTTCCAAATAACAAACAAATCCACTCCCCATGTATTCCTCTATTTTAGTAATCCTTTCCTTGGAGTAAGCTAATATACTTATTTGGCATCTCTCGAAAACTGAACAAATCAAAATTCAAATTTTCCTTAATTCGATCATGATTAATTTGGTCTCATGAGAGATGGAAGCTGCCCAATTGGTCCCAACTGTGTCTTCCATTCGCTGCCAAAAATGGAACAATGATGCCTTTTTCCATTCCTGTGAAAACTCTGGGTTTTTTTTTGTATTGCAAAAGTATATGTTTGCTGTATTTTTCCAATTGCTGTATTTTTTTGTTCAACATTGTTTTGAATGCTTTCTCAAATACTCTTCCTAATCTGTAGTGCACTGGAGTAGATGTCATGGCATTATTGTTAATGAAGTCTGACACATTTGTATGTTCTTTTGATTGCAGAGGTTGTACCTAGAAAAATTCTTCAATTGATGAAGGCTGAGAAGCATCTTACTAGGGCGCATGTGGCCAGCCATCTGCAGGTATTTCTTTCTTTTCCCTTCTGCTTTAATTTCATAAAACCATAGTTTTTCATTTATAGAACTTTATTTGTTTGTTTAATTGCTGCAGAAATAAAGACTTCGACTGAAAAGAATCAGGTCTAAGGCAACCCAGCAAGTCAGTCCTTTTAAATATCCTCTTCATCTGGTGAGATGATTAGTCCTAGGCAAACAAGTAATATTGTGCCATTTCAGGGGTTGGCTGACCAAAGCCAGGATGGCAGTTATGCTTCACATCTTACCAATTTAAGCTCAATAGGCTCAATCTTAAATGAAGACTTGGACTTGGACTTTGATTCTGACTTTGATCTTTGTGATCCTACACAGATGATTGACTCGGATTATTACACAAATGATTGACTCGGATTATTTGTTGTCTATGTAGTTGATAACACCAATTATTTGTTGTCTATGTAGTTGTAAATGGGATTCAAATTTAATTCTTTGGCTTCCCAGATTTGTTCTCTACTGAGATTGACCTCCATTCATTTGTATTTTCTTTGAGTTTGTATAACCAACAAGTCACGTAACCATGCATTCTTTCTGAAAAGAATAAAACTCACGACGATTTAGTAAAAATTATCAACAAGAGTTGTTATATTTTTTGAAAAGGAGTAATTATTCTACCTAATTGATAAAAACATATATGACGTAAGAAGATGACAAATATATATGATACATGGACATGTATAGAGATGACACTAGTCCACTACCATATTCTGAAACAGAAATGTCTTAATAATATATATATATATATATATATATATGAAAGGTGGAGAAAATTCTAGATATTTGTGCTCGCTTATAGATCTAGATTACTGAATAACTGTTGTTTTAAATCCATGATCTGTTTGGTGGAAAGAGAGAAAATTTATTTATTTTATCATAAGCATTTCTTCAAAATTATAAGGTTGTCTATTTATTTTTTTAGTCCTCTTTTTTAAATTTTAAAGGGAAAATATTTAGTTACAAAAAAAAGGGAAAATATTTTTTATTTTATAGGACATGATTTTATATTATTCTAAATAAAATTATATCGTTTTAATATATATTTAATGATTTTTAATACTTTCATTATTCTGTATAATTAGAAGCAGAGAGACCTAAAATAAAAGTCATCTAATTTAAAATGACAATTAATTGTTTACAAAACAAAATGACAATTAATTTTTATAAAAGGGTATGAGACACCGTGTAGGTGTGCATTTAAAACTCAGCAATACTTGTATTTTAGGAAAAAAAGGAAAAGAAGAAAGTTCACTTCAATTATGCATGTGTACGAGGTTAGCTGTGTATACTATGTAGGCTATTTGACCATTTTTGGGCTTTATCATGTGTATTTTCAGAGATGATCTTCAAGGTAAAGTGGCTGAGATTGAAAGTGTAAATTATCTCGAATCCAGTACTTGATTCTTGAAAGGTAAAAATGATTGAAATTATTAGGTGTGGTGGGACTTATGCTATCCGCTAGGGGTGATAATAAGGCCAAGGGCCTATCAGGGGCCTTAGGCCCGGCCCGGCTCATCTTTTTTTTATTATTAAGCCCAGACTTATACTCATGCAAAAGCTTTTTTATTTAAAAGGCCTCAGGCTTTCATAGCCAAGCCCGACCTTGAAGCCTTGGAGGCTGGCCCGTATACATCAAATTTATTTATTTTTTATATTTTTATATTAATCATTTCAACATTCGTTTCTCAGTTTTCTGTCTCTGCTCTATCTCTTCTCCTCGATCTAAGTCATGTTCATCATCTATTTTTATAAGCCATGCGAATTCCACGGCTTATAATGATGCTTATGGCGGCGACCGTGGAAGAAAAATTAATGTAAAATGTGGAAGAAAATTTATTGGTGGGGTTAAAATCTAGTGTAAAAAATCTAGAATATTAAGAAATGTGGAAGAAAATTTAATGTAAAAAATCTAGAATGTGGAAGAAAATTAAGGAAAAGCAACGTAAAATAAAGTAAAGGTGATGTTTTATTTTTATTTTTTAATATTAATGTTTTTTTATTATAAAAGAAACAACTATTATTTTCTTACAAAAAAATACATATCAGTGCATGTTTAATGGGCTGAATACGGCTACAAATTGGAATGTAAGGTTTTTATTTTTAATAAATAAACAGGCCACAGGCTTGAGACAGGCTTTTATTTTTTGTAAACGAACCAGGCCACAGGCTAATATTATATTCGTAACAGGTAACAGGCTAAGGCTAGTCTGACACGTTTAAATACAGGCTTGGCCCGTTAAGATCAAAGCTCGGCTCGGCTCGGCCCGTTAACACCCCTACTATCTGCCACATGATCTTTCTCATTTTTGGTGTTTATTTTTCAAACGTCCTTTTATTTTTCCATTTGGATGGTTTATATTTCTATCTAAGTTTTGAATTTCGATGATGCAGATTCTGCAAAGGACAGAGATATTTTCTGAATTCATTGTCCCCATCCTTTACTTTCACCTCAACTTCATCAAGCACTTTCATAACTCATAGCTATATGTTGAATTGCGAATTGGGTCAACCACATTCCGCTATGGTGGGATGATAGAAAATAATGACAAAGGAAAGAAGCTAGACGAAAATTGCTAATGAAATCAACAGCTAAATAAAATAAAGGCAATAATGGTGAATCTCATACCATTGAAAAGAAGCCTAAAGCTATTTAGTTGGTTATTACTCTAAAGTAGCAAATGCATAATTAATGTAACGAATTTATGTTAAAGTGAGGAATAACAAAGTGGCAATAGTTTTCCTAGTTTCTCATGTTGCAGAAGAAATTATTCCTCTTCTGCATACCCATTAAATATACGGGACTCGTTATATTAAAGAAAAAAGATGGATGAGACATTTTTATGAGTCTGTAATAGGGGAATAGTTTCTCCGGAGAAATCAATTTCCATTCAATTATATGACAACATGGTTTATTTTATCTCATTGATTGCTTGTCTTGGAGGATTACGTAAAGATTTTTTGTTCTTTCCAATATAGTTGATTATATAGTGTAGAAGTTGGGAGCGGTAGATGGATCAGGGATGGAAATTTAAGATAAGGTTTTGGTGATGCATGTTTGCTACTGTCACAATTTTAATTAATGACAAATGATTGACTTACATGAAATTTTGGCTCGTGGACAGGCCCTATCTCGTGGGATTATATAAGTTTTTGGCTCATGCAGGCTTTTTTATTTGTAGGATTTTTTGCCTTAACTCGTGCGAGCTAGGGCCTAACAGGAAGAGATAGCCTGTTTTGATGACTCTACTTTATATGTAAATTTAGGGGTGACAATATGTGTTGAGCACGACGGCAGTGGCGGAGCCAGCATGACATGTTAGCAAGTGCCAAAAAATTCAGCTAGTGCCCAAATAGCTACGGTTCTTTGGCTACGACTAAAACGTGGCTCATTTTCAAAAAGTTTGAACAGAATTTGCTTCTTTTCAAATGTAGCTAAATGAACGTGGCTAAATAAGCCAGTGCCAAGGCAACTGTAGGCCACAACGTGGCTCCGCCACTGCCCGGCGGGTCAACCCGCCAAAACGGGATGAGTTGGGTTGAGATTTTCAACCCACCAACCCACTCTAACCCGCCCCGCCTAGAAGTGGGTCAAAACGGGTTGACCCGTCGGGTTATATATATATATATATATTTTACAATTAAGTAGTATTTCATTTGTCATTAAATTTTTGTGATATCCAATTTTTTTTTTACATTAGTACTTCTTAGAAAAAATAAAGAATAACAATTTTATTTATGACAAATGTTATCTTTATATGGAGACGAATGAGTTCCTAAAGAATGTTTTGAAAAATATTAGTATACATTTAAGATTGAGATTGAGAAAAATTAAAAGAAGTGTGAAATAAAATAAAATAATATTAGAAAAATTAATAAAATATAATTTATTTTTAAATTTTATTTATTTATTTTTTTAATTGACGGGTTGGTGGGTTGACCCGCCAACCCACCATAAAACGGGGTGAGTTCATTTTTCCCACCCATATTTAATGGCGGGTTAACCCACCCTGTTTCGTTTTTGGCGGGTTGGTGGCGGGGCAGGGCGGGCCAACCAACGTTAAAAACATGTTTATAGTACTCACATTTAATCAACAACGAAAAACCATTGTTAAAAGTAGGGGGTGTAAATAGGCTGGATAGAGATAGGCTTTAGGCTTAAATAGGTCAGACACATGTAAAATACTTTAGGCATGGCCAGATTCGTTAGCTTGTGCACGCCCAAATTATAAATTTAGCATGACGTATATTTAAAAAACAAAAGTCTTGACATAGACTTGTTAGCCTGTTTAAGCCTACAAGACATTCAATAATTAAAGAAAATAATTAAAATAATATAATTTTATTATTCAAAACCATTAAAATAATAATTTATTTATTTAATTTAAAATAAATAATATAAAATAGGTCAGCCTATAAGTTTATAGGCCCTCTATGTAAAAGAAAGTCTATGAGATACTTTCTAAATAATTTTTTTAAGATCCGAAACTGTTCTATAATTTAATTCTTTCATTGAGTAGTTAATAATAATAATTTATTCCCCCCTCCTCTCCTTCTACGGTAGTATAGTATAGGATATAGAATCAGATATATTAATTAGCATTTTAATTAACATTTATTTATTTAGAATTAAGAAATCCCTCCCTCCTCGATGTATGTAAGTGACAAAACAAAGATGGATTGGATATTTGAATTGGATTGGGCCCAAAACAAAACAAAACAAAGATGATGCTGCTGAAAATAACACCCTACCCAAGTCCATTCATTGCATTGCTTTTACTCAGTGTAGTGTAGTGTCTGATTGTCAAGTCAAGTGTGGCCCTCTCCAATGCAAATCAATGTAATGTGCTTTGGACACTTGACCACGCGCGCGCTTTTTAGCAGGTAATCTATAATAATTTGATTTCAGCGCAAATATTATAATTTAAAGTTTTATTATAATTAATTAAAGATGAATTGGATTGGGCCAAAACAAAACTGATCAAAATAACCAACCATTGCTCTTAGTCTCTCTCACCTCTCAATGCATAATCTGAAACATGCAGATGCAGTCTCATCTCAGATCACAAATTTACAATTTACAATTTTCAAAGATTTTTCATCTAAAATTGGGCGGGATTTAATTTAATAACACTCACTCATTCCTCTCTTTCTTCTCTCTCTCTCTCTCTCTCTCTCTTCTCTCTCTCTCTCTCTCTCTCTCTTCTCCACCAAAGAAAAACCTTAAGCCTAGCCCCCTTCTCTTCTCTTCTCTTCTCTTCAATCAAGCTAAGCTCAACTCACAATAACAATACTGTTGAAGATCTTGTTCAAAAAGATAAGCTACCAACTACAAGCAGCTCCTCAACTCACAGGAAAGGAACTTTCTTTCGCCTCTGCTTTTATTTCATTTCATTTCATTTCGTTGGTTCTACCATTTATTTTAAGTGTGTTATTGCGTTTTTTTCTTTTTTCTTTTTGTTTCAGCGACCATAAAACATGTATTTTTATTTGTATTTGTAGCTCAGCTTAAAAAAGACACTGAACAGAGGCATTTCTCCTCTTGATGGCACCCGACTCTGAGCCTCTTGAGTTGAGATTCTTCTCAAAAATCTTCCTTTACTTGCTGCTGAGGATAAGGTAACTTCCGATACCATACCATACCATACCTTTATTTTTTCTTAAATCCTCATTATTAATACTGTACGTCATGTATTTGTTTGTGCTCTATAGTCTATGGTTTATTCATTGTATCTGTATTGTTACTTTTGTTTGTAGTGATAAGTTTTTTATAACTGAATGAATCTTAGAAGCTTAGTTTCAATTCACTCAGTATTATTACTTTGCCTCTGCTTTTAAAAAGTATATAAGAGGAGCTTAATAGTTGTTTAAGTTTAGTGTGTGATTAATTTAAAGAGAAGAAAATAAATAAATAAATGGATTTGAAAAATTTCTTAATAAGATTGAAGTTTAATTGCGCTGTTTGTGTTACTTTATTTAGGGAATAGGAGAGATGCTAGACTACTGTTCTGTTGGTCGAAGATCAGAGTCAGATCCTCAGAGCACCTAATGTTGTGATTTGACAAGAGAGCTTTATTGGTTATTAATTGCGCACTTCTTCTTTTTTTTGCTTCCTTGCTTCTCTCTGAGCTCCTACCTTTCTCTCTCTCTCTACGTGTCTCTCTCTTTCACTTTCTCAAAATCTTGGCTTCTTAGGGAATTTTGAAGCTTTTTTTGTTTCCAAAAAATGATAGTGTTATTATATTAAAACTATCTAGCTGTGCTGTGTAGCACTGTATCATTCATTCACCTATTTTGTAGTCTATAATCCTTGTATCTTTTCCCCCAAATAGAGTCCTTGCTACTGATATCGATGTATTCTCTTGTTTACTCGTACATATATGTTTTCATTGTTTAATTTTAATTTTCACTGGCATCTAGCTTAAACGTAAAAAATGTAATTTAATTGGGTGGGATTTAATTTAATTACACTCACTCATTCCTCTCTTTCTTCTCCATCTCTCTCTTCTCCACCAAAGAAAAACCCTAAGCCCCTCTTCTCTTCTCTTCTCACCCTTCAATCAAATCACAAAAATGGTTGGTTACCTTTTCTTTTCGTTATCTTCTCTTCCTTCTAAACAGACGATTCATTGAATCTGACTTGAATGAATGTTCTTCTTCAAGTTTTCTTTCTTTCTTTCAATCAAATCACAAAAATGGTGGTTACCTTTGGCCGATGCTCAGCTCAACTCACAATAACAATACTGTTGAAGATCTTGTTCAACAAGATAAGCTACCAACTACAAGCAGCAGCTCAACTCACAGGAAAGGAACTTTCTTTCGCCTCTGCTTTCATTTCATTTCATTGGTTCTTCCATTTATTTTAAGTGTGTTATTGCGCTTTTTTTCTTTCTTTTTTTTTGTTTCAGCGACCATAAAACATGTATTTCTTTTTGTATTTGTAGCTCAGCTCAAAAAAGACACTGAACAGAGGCATTTCTGAGCTAGTCCTCTTGATGGCCCCCGACACTGAGCCTCTTGAGTTGAGATTCTTCTCAATAATCTTCCTTTACTTGCTGCTGAATGCTGAGGATAAGGTAACTTCCCCTCCATACCATGCCATACCTTTATTTTTTCTTAAATCCTCATTATTAATACTGTACGTGTCATCTATGTATATTTGTTTGTGCTCTATGATGGTTCATTCATTGTATCTGTCTGTATTATTACTTTTGTTTGTAGAGTTAAGTTTCTTATATATAACTGAATGAATCTTAGAAGCTCTGTTTCGGTTCACTCAGTATTATTACTTTTTGCCTCTTCTTTTAAAAACATGCATGTATATAAGAGGAGGTTAATTAATAGTTGTTTAAGTTTAGTGTGTGATTAATTTAAAGAAAAGAAAATAAATAAATAAATGAATTTGAAAAATTTCTTAATAAGATTGAAGTTTAATTGCGCTGTTTGTGTTACTTTATTTGAAGAATAGGAGAGATGCTAGACTACTGTTCTGTTGATCAGAGATCAGAGTTAGAGCACCTAATTTGTGATTTGACAAGAGAGCTTTATTTGGTTCCTTGCATCTTTCCTGAGCTTTTCCACTTCCTACCTTTCTATACGTGTCTCTCTCTTTCACCTTTCTGAAAAACTTGGCTTCTTATAGAATTTTGAATCTTTTTTCTTTCCAAAAATGATAGTGTGATATTATCAAATTATTAATAAAGATTGAAGATGAAGAATATTGTTATTGTTTTTTTTAAATTCTAAACATATTAAATAGTATATCATTTTTTTTTTAATTTTAAACAATTGTAGTTAAAATCCCTGCTGCTATAACTCCATTGATTATTATATTAAAACTATCTAGTTGTGCTGTGTAGCCCTGTATCATTCATTCATCTATTCTGTAGTTTATAATCTCTGGTGTCATGCATAGTCTTTCGCTTTTTCCTACAGGGAGAGTCCCTTGCTCCTGATATCGATGTATTCTCTTGTTTATAAGGATGGTAGTATGAGATTAAAGTTTATTTGGGGAATAGGAGAGAGATACTACTGTTCTGTTGATCAGAGATCAGAGCCATTAATTGCTTTTGCCAGTCCTCATTTCACCTAATGTGAAAGTTGTGATTTGACAAGAGAGCTTGCTTTTATTTTTTTGCGTCCACTCTTCTCTCTTGAGCTTTTCCGCTTCCTACCTTTCTATCTCCACGTGTCTCTCTCTTTCACCTTTCTCAAAAACTTATTGATGCGATCTGTCCATTCTCTCTCACTTTACATTATCTTTGGACTCTCATTTCACTTCCATAGATCCATTGTCTTCAGTTCACCGAAACCGCCACCACCTACCCCATTATATTACAGATCAGAACCACTCTCTTCTTTGCATGTGCACCCAACAAACAACTAGTGTTTTTTTACATGATAATGATGAGGCGTTTCAAAATAGTGTTTATGTTATTGTTTTCTCAAAACATTTCCAGAGAAAATAGTAAACACTATTTTCTCTGGAAATGTTTTAAGGAGGTAATAATGGAGCGGAGCAGAACCAAATATACCAAGGTCCTGCCAGTGTTCTGTGGTGTAGATCCCTCAGAAGTATTTCATCAAACAACTGAAGTAGTCACCTCTCTGTTAAGTAAGTACCTCTTCTTCATTCTGTATTATGTTGTGATTGTGGGGACACAACCAATAGAACTCTAAGATTGTCTTCTCTCAATCTTCTTTGCATTTCTGTTTTTTTTTTGGGGGGTAAATAATGTTCATTGCATTTTAATCCTCGTTTAAGCGTCTGTTGAATTTTTTCTAAATGGTGGTATCAATAACCAAAGTTTCTTTAAAGTCATCTAGATTAAGGTCTTTGTAAATGCTTCTTCTCAAGCTTTCTTATGTTACTCTTGTTTAAAAGATGTTAGCATTTAGTAAAGCCAATTTTTTAATAAATATTATTATGATTATATTTATTTTAGTGTGAATCGCGGGTTTTTTATTAAATTAATCAAAGTAATTAGTCAAAATATAATGAATTATATATACATATATATATATATATATATATATATATATATATTGTGATGAATTTTTTCTCAACCCAATCATGTCTCATATTTTTAATAATTAAAATAAATTTTATTTCCTTAAAATTAGAATATATATTTCTCAGCTGTCCATCCACACATATATTTTTTAATATGTATATACATTAGCTAATATAAATTAGTAAATATAATAAATTTTAAGAGTAGATAAATTAGAACTTCAGAGGGACGGAAATAACTTACGAGCTAAGAGTTAAGAGAATACAACGGTCATCATAGTTTTGCCGCCAAAAAATATAAATTAAAAATTTTCTTTGTCTCTTTTCACTCTTCTTAAGGTTTTCTTAGGGTTTCTTTCTCTGTTTTCTTAAGGTTTTCTTAGGGTTTCTTTCTCTGTTTTCACTCCTTCTTAAAGTTTTCTTGGTTTCTTTGGGTTTCCTAGTTTCTTTCTCTTGTTGCTTGTTTCTTTCTCTTGTTCTTGGATTGTTTTATCAAGACAATGGAATTGGTGAATATGGGAGATGGGATGCAAGTAGATGATGACCCAACCAGCCTGTATTGTTTGGCAACACTCCTACAAAGGTGTCAATACCTAGGTATGTTACTTCTGCCCTTTCTTTTCTTCTCTTTTCTTTTCTTTTATTCTTGAAAATGTTTGATTATGTGCTGATATTTCTTGCTTGAAAAGATTGAGTATGTGGGTTTCTTGCTGATATTCGACTGTGTTCTTTTTTCTTTTCTTTTTTCTTGAAAATACAAGATTGAGGGTGTGGCTTGTCAACAGTTGCTTGTCAATACCATATGAAATATATGTTTCTTTCTTTCTTTTTCTTTATTATTCTGGCAATATTGAGGGTGTGACTTTTCCATTATGTTCTTGCTTTTCTTTTCTTTTGATTTCGTTTTTCTTTTCTTTTTTATTTTCTTGAAAATACAGTATGTTTCTTCTTTTTTTCTTGAAAATAGAAGATTGAGGGTGTGGCTTGTCAACAGTTGCTTGTCAATACCATACGAAATATATATGTTTCTTTCTTTCTTTTTCTTTATTATTCTGACAATATTGAGGGTGTGGCTTTTCCATTATGTTCTTGCTTTTCTTTTCTTTTGATTTTGTTTCTTCTTTTTTCTTGATAACTGTGGATGTTCGATTGTATGCTTTTGTTTCTGTCTGCCCAGACAACATATTCTTGCTGATATTTCTTGCTGATATTCGACTGTGTTCTTTTTTCTTTTCTTTTTTCTTTTCTTGAAAATACAGTATGTTTCTTTTTTTTCTTGAAAATAGAAGATTGAGGGTGTGGCTTGTCAACAGTTGCTTGTCAATACCATACGAAATATATATGTTTCTTTCTTTCTTTTTCTTTATTATTCTGGCAATATTGAGGGTGTGGCTTTTCCATTATGTTCTTGCTTTTCTTTTCTTTTGATTTCGTTTTTCTTTTCTTTTTTCTTTTCTTGAAAATACAGTATGTTTCTTTTTTTTTCTTGAAAATAGAAGATTGAGGGTGTGGCTTGTCAACAGTTGCTTGTCAATACCATATGAAATATATGTTTCTTTATTTCTTTTTCTTTATTATTCTGGCAATATTGAGGGTGTGGCTTTTCCATTATGTTCTTGCTTTTCTTTTCTTTTGATTTCGTTTCTTTTTTTTTCTTGATAACTGTGGATGTTCGATTGTATGCTTTTGTTTCTGTCTGCCCATACATCATATTACTGGACTATTAACTGGTTTTTTTGTTTTTTAATTTTGTAAATTTGATTTTGTCTAGTTGAGTTTGTTAATTTTTTCAGTTGGTATTTTATTTAACAAAACTAACATTGGATATATTTAGATATGTGGGTTTTCTATTTTATTTATTTTTTAAATATCTATGGTTTCGATTGGAATGATAACATGTTGGTTTTTCATCATGTTGAAGATGATGAAAAAACTGAGAAGATGGAAGAGGATGAAGATGAGGATGAAGCTAAGATGATGGAAGAAGATGAGGATGAATATGGAAGATGGGATGCAATGGGAGATGGGATGCAAGTAGAAGAGGATGAAGTTGAGAAGATGGAAGAGGATGAAGATGAGGATGAAGCTGAGATGATGGAAGAAGATGAGGATGAATATGGGAGATGGGATGCAATGGGAGATGTGATGCAAGTAGATGAGGATGAAGATGAGAAGATGGAAGAGGATGAAGATGAGGATGAAGCTGAGATGATGGAAGAAGATGAGGATGAATATGGGAGATGGGATGCAATGGGAGATGATGACCCAACCAGCCTGTATTGTTTGGCAACACTCCTACAAAGGTGTCAATACCTAGGTATAGTACTTCTGCCCTTTCTTTTCTTTTCTTTTCTTTTCTTTTTTTCTTGAAAATGTTTGATTATATGCTGATATTTCTTGCTTGAAAAGATTGAGTATGTGGGTTTCTTGCTGATATTCGACTGTGTTCTTTCCTTTCCTTTTTTTTTCTTGAAAATAGAGATTGAGGGTGTGGCTTGTCTTTTGTCAATACCATATGAAATATATGTTTCTTTCTTTCTTTTTCTTTATTATTCTGGCAATATTGAGGATGTGGCTTTTCCATTATGTTCTTGCTTTTCTTTTCTTTCGATTTCGTTTCTTTTTTTTCTTGATAATACAGTGGATGTTCGATTGTGTGTTTTTGTTTCTGTCTGCCCAGACATCTTATTACTGGACTATTAACTGGTTTTTTTGTTTTTTGATTTTGTCTAGTTGAGTTTGTTAGTTTTTTCAGTTGGTGTTTTATTTAACAAAACTAACATTGGATATATTTAGATATGTGGGTTTTCCATTTTATTTATTTTTTAAACATTAATGGTTCTTTCTTTCTTTCTTTCGTTTTTTTTTCGCAATATTTAGATGTTGGTTTCGATTGGAATGATAACATATTGGTTTTTCATCATGTTGAAGATGATGAAAAAGCTGAAAAGATGGAAGATGATGAGGATGAAGCTGAGGAGATGGAAGAAGATGAAGATGATGAAAAAGCTGAGAAGATGAAAGAAGATGAGGATGAAAATGAGGATGAAGCTGAGAAGATGGAAGAAGATGAAGATGAGGATGAAGCTGAGAAGATGGAAGAAGATGAGGATAAAGATGATGAAAAAGCTGAGAAGATGGAAGAAGATGAGGATGAAGTTCATGTAGAACTTGAGAAAGGTCTTAACCTAGAGGACCGATCAACCCAAAAGCAGTCTCGGGTTGTTTGGGCCGAAGAGCTACATCGGTCGGTGTTTTGTGGCCGCTGTTAATGACTTGGGTGTTGACAGTAAGTTATTCACTCGTTCTCTACAATGCAAAGTAGTTGTTATCTTAATTGTTATTAATTGCTACAATTGGTCAATCAATTGATGTTTCTGCTTTATTTTAGCAATACTTTTATTATATTTTTGTGGAGAAATAGCAATAAATCCTAATAATATTACAATGTGAAAACTAGTTCCATCACATCTCTTTGCAAACTTTATTTCCACAAGTGTCTTCACATCCACTGCCCAGAATCCAACCATAATTCTTCGAACATCTGTCTCAGCCCCACTTGGATATATAATTTCTGTCATAATAATGGAATCTGCACCAAAATAAAAAATGGCTTCTCCGTTGTTAATACCAGTGTGCATTTCCAAATAACAAACAAATCCACTGCCCATGTATTCCTCTATTTCAGTAATCCTTTCCTTGGAGTATACTAATAAACTTATTTGGCATCTCTCGAAAACTGAACAAAAAAAAATTCAAATTTTCCTTAATTCGATCATGATTAATTTGGTCTCATGAGAGCTGGAAGCTGCCCAATTGGTCCCAACTGTGTAACAGCCCGTTACGTACCGGTATTGTTAACATTAATTATGATATTAAGCGCAGTTACAATCACAGCAGTTCATTTAAAAAAAACGAGAGTAAATTTTGTTTCGACTATTACGCGAGCATTTAAATCATAAAAAGCGTAATAATTAAAAGCTGTGACCGTAACCGTAAACTCTTGCGGAAGACTTATTTCAACTATTTTTATAACTTACATCATTTATTATGAGTTACTAAGGAGTTCCCATAAACTCACTTAGCCTATTTCCAACTTTACATTTTTACCAATTCGAACATGTTTCACTCTAAATTTTTCTGCGACCAAACCGATCGCAACTAACCCTTCTTCTCAGATTATATTTTTGTATTACTTAATTCCATTTTTTAAAAAGCTATCATACGCTCAATTCGGAGCTCATTTGCTCCGGTTATCGCCGTTTGAAGTTGGATAAGCAATTAGCCCAAACAACCCCAAAAACAGCTCCAAACCACTCACATTGCTCGAATTACTGCACTCAATCTACTCAACCATTTGCTCTCAAATTTTTATCCTACAAACTAGACATCTAAAACTTCATTTTGATATATCACACGCTTAATTTGGCGGAGAAACGAAGCGGGAATTAATTTCCCAAATCCGGTCCAGAATCTGCCTCAGGTGCAGGGGCACATGGGCAGTCCGCGTTTCTCTATTTATTTCAGGCCGAAGATCAACCCAGAATTTCCTCAAATTTTGACACAAGGTAGAGGACATCTCAACCTTCAAAATGGCGTATGGAACGTCCCTAGGGGACCTCTATGGAGGGAGATATGCTCTCCCAAAGTTCGCCTAAAATCTGCCAATTCTACAGAAAATTCGCCAGAGTTTCCTTTGTTTTTCCAATAATCCCAAATTTGTAAAAGATCATTTAAACCTCAAATGTACCTAATAAACACATGATAATACAGTAATAATCCAATGGGTGGCACACACAAGGACCAACAATGCCTTGGGGCACTTACAACCCAATCCAGTTTATAGTTATTAAACATAGAGTCCATATTAGTCATTCTCAAGTAGTTGCAATCACTAACACCTTTTTCATGCATATTTCCATCATACATATTATCATAACCTAAAATAGGCCTAAGGCCCTTCCATCATAATTAGACATGCATCAATACTATTACAATATGGCTTTACAAATTACAACTTGAAACTAAAACTTCAAATTACATTCTTCTAAAATTTCAACTTAATTTAAAAGACAACATAACCAAATACATCACTACTAGACTTAGGCAAAATGGCATGAACAAGATGCTAATGAAGCTACTAATAAATACAAATGACATGTTCATGCCCTAAGTCTAGCCTAGGCCACACGGCCAACAAAATGCAAAATATGAAGCGCTCCAGCGCTCACTCTGCGGGCCTCTTGCCTGAGGCTCCTGCTCCACTGCTACCTCCTGAAATAAATGCCCCGAGACGGGGTGAGATATACGAATATATCTCAGTAACCAAGAGGTTCTGGAGAAAACTCCACCCAATGGTTCACTTCGATGCATATCAATAGAATACAACAACCACTTTGAAAACGGGATATAGCAAGGGATTTAGAGAATGGGGAATATAAAGAAAACAAAATACGACGATACGGGATGGTAACCCCAATTCCACGTACGCCCTCGGCATATATAAGCCTATGGGTATCATCCAAGGTGTGTTCACAGAAACCACAACCATGATGCCCAAACCAACCAAAACGCCAAAGACATTCCTAGTGTGCTCCTACCCGGATCACACACCATGACGCGCGGTCAACTGGAACTCCCTCCTGGAGACCTATCCAGCGGAAGTCCGAAAATGCCCGAAGGCTAATAAAACTGTCTACTGGCCAGAGACTCGGTACCGCAGTACCCATAGCAATAATGCATGCATGCTCATGTGTTCTATACTATTCATACACACTTCCTACCGTTGCCATCAACTGGCAAGGTGGAACAGAAAAGGGGAACAAGCCCCAGTACCAAGAGGTTACCTTAATTCGTGTTTCCACAAGCTCCGCAGCAGCTTATCCCTCAACTCGGTACACAGCGGAATGCCTACACAGAGGACATTCCCAATCACTCTCAGTTCAACCCATACATGTTAATTTATAATTACACATGCAATGAACCAATTTCTTACCTCAATCCACTTGGTCCCGGACCAAGGGCAACTCACTGATTCAAGATTCGGGATTCAGGTCGACGTACGGCAACCTATACAATAACGTACATCCATCAGTACTCGTCAAATAGTATCAAAACGCAAAAACACAAAAATCCTCCCTTGATGGTTCGGCCATTGTAGTGTAAATGTGAGATTTATTTTTCTAAATTTTCTTTCTCATTTTGTTACGTCTCATTAGGTTGTCAATAGGCCAGTTCAAGTGTCGGTTCGTCATTTTCGCGTCGAATTACATCAAAACGCGAAAATCGCCAAATCACCCCTTTTCCCCTTGGAGGTTCGGCCATGTAGGTGTAAATTTGAGATTTATTTTCCTAAATTTTCTTTCTCATTTTATAACACTCCCTTAGGTTGTTTAGAGGCTAGTTCAATCATCGTTTTTCCGTTTTTCGACATTTACGCATCGTTTTGCGAAATATTTCATTCTGGGCTCATTTAGGTCTCTAACACAATTCATTTTTTTCCATTGATTCAAACACTCTCCAAGCACAACACAACCCATCTAAGCACCATATAACTACTCAAATCATCATCCAAATCATTTTTCAACATCAATTCTTCAATCTTTCTTAAAAGAATCGAATTTTACCCTATGGCATTCCAAGGAATTTCCATACAACTTTAATCATTCCACACCTCATACAATCCTATTATATCAACATACAATCATACAACAACTCATCAATCCAATCCTAACACATTTTCAAAACTCAAAGTCATGACAACCTCAAAATTTTCTAAGTTAAAAATTCACATTTTTCATCAATAAATTTCATCGCATTTCTAGCTTTAATACATCATTCTAACACATTATCATCTAATACACATTTTCAAATTGAGCTCTCTAACACAACACATCATCAAATCAAGCTTTAGGTTTCCAAAAATTCAATCACAATTAAACCATGTAAATGGGATGGAAACATACTCACAACAAAGGCTAGAAGCTAACCCAAGACTCCTCCAAGCAATGGAAGATCAAAAAGCTCCATGGACAACCATTTTTTCTCCAAAATTTCGTGGCTGTAAATGGCCAATATCTCCCCAAATACACGGTTTCAAGGCTCAAGAGTGGTACCAATGTGTTTAGAAGGTTGTTTCCAACAAATTTCAACACAAAAATCACTTGATTTGGTTAAGAAATGATCAAGTTATGGTGAAAAGAAAATTTGAATGCAAATGGGGTTTTTGGGGGAGGGGGCTGCGGGTTTCATGAAGAAGAAGGGAGGAAAGTGATGCATGAATAGTGCCAAGCACATGTGGCTTAAGTCACTTAAGTGGGGTGGGTCCCACCGCCACCTCACGCGATTTAAAACTAATCCGAATTTTCCTCCGATTCCACTAAACGTCCGTAAATTCACAACCTATTTAGAAACTCAAATTTTTAACATTAACTATTCCCCTTTAATTAGGCTTGATCAGGTGAATTAAGAGTCCTCCATTCGTTCGGAGAAAACACTGTTTTAAGCTATTACGCGCGCCATTGGCACGCTTCCCCAAACTGTCTTAATTTCATCGAATATTATAAGAAATCATATTTCCTAACTCATTAGACCATTTTTAACTCATATTTGAAACCTAGAGCTCAAAATTCAACTGGCACGTTTTACGGTGCAATCGTAACGCGATATTTTTACCCGCGAAAAACACTATTCACTGATTTTTCTGAAACTTGCCCATCCACTCAATTTTTCGTTCTGAACCCATTTCCAGGGTTATTTTTACCATCTGAGACCTTCTACTCAATTTTTATCTTCCTAGGGTTGCGTGTTGGCTAATTACCGTTTTGCCCTTTCTTTGTATTTTGGCCTAATCTTTAGGATTTTCACTAATTCATCACTTGATTGCTCATTTAATATTTTAATTAATTGATTTAAAATTGTGAGGTGTTATACTCACCCCAACTTTTTAGAATTTTGTCCGCAAAATTAAATCATACTCATCCGCTAACTGAGGACACAGTCGGAGAATCTCATCATCCCGCTCCCAAGTAGCATCCTCAAGTGTGTTCCTTTACCACATTACTTTTATCACAAGCATGATCTCCTTTTTATGATACTTATTATCCTTTGATCCTTCACAATCACTTGTCTCTCATGGTTCTGTGACCTTTTAATTCACAATACTTTACACTTTTTCTGGTCTCCCGTTACCCTTTCGCTGATTTGTAGGTAATAATATAACAATATTACGGATTTGTCGGTATCAATTTACCTCATTCTCATCTTTATCCATCTTTCTGACCCATGGTCGTTCTCAAAAGCATCTAATCGCTTTCATGCACATTCACTAGTTATTCCTGGAGTATTTCCAACTCACGTTCTTTAGTACTTAACTTTTTTCGCGGTCCTCACTGTTTTGACAATACCCCAACAACCATTTCTTTCCATTACTGTCACTACTCTTATCATTTCATTGTTTTCTTGGCTTTCACCCAACCACATGCTTTCTAGTTTCAAAGGCACTTTGTCGTATCCTACAATTCCGATTCACATTAAATTCTATACTCATTTACTTTATTTTTCCTTGTCACGTGTCTTCACCTCTTTTTAGGTACTCACAACTATATCTTTCTCTTTGTGATACGAAACTAGCAATACCCATACTAGTTTATATTTTCGATTAGCCCTATAAGGTCTTTCGACCACAAATACTCACGAAATTTTCCCATCTACAAACTCATATTTATAATTTACACTCATTGTTAAACTCTTTATTAGCTTAACCATCTCAACTTTACCAACTTAACCAGCTCAACTCCATACTTAGACCTCTCACAGTCTAAACACAACACTCATTAATGACTTTCGTATCAAAGGTCTTATGCCTAAGGTTTTCACCAAGTAACCATTTTTACTCATCATCCTGTAACAATATTATAGATTCAACATCATTTTTCATTCATTTATACCCTCACTTCTTCATTATCGACATTTTTATCATGGATGTCCACTTTAAAATACTATAAACTCACAGCTTCACTAACTTTCACCAAACACCTTGGGACGAATCATTTTCCAAACCCATTTCACTACTAACTGATGGACCACTAAAAATGTCATGTCTCTCACATGCAAGTCTCATCCTATAGGAATCTTTGAAACTTGATTATCAAGTCACATAAAACTAAATCCATCATTGCCCCTACTTATACAATTCACCACTGGTTGGTATATCAGTCTCTCGGAACATTCGAAGTTACCACAAGCACTCGACCATATATTATTAGTACCTAACCAAAACAACGTCAGCATTGTGCATTTTCCATACACTTTCCACCATACGTGGTATATGCGATTATATATAACACTCCTCAATCTACTCCACCCGTAAGTCAGGTTATCAAATTTTAGGTAACCAATTACAATTCCAGTTTCCAACTATATTTACACATTCGTGCTTGATTCCATCACAATTTACCTTTTATAAGGGCTTATAATTCACCGTTTTAACCTGAATTCTTGATCATCACCAGCCTTCTTAGAAGGACACTCACTCAATCTGTCAACATCAATCTCGTTATTATCTCTTTCATCATAAGACGAGAATTCCAACAAATTTAGTACCTCACTTGGAGCCGAAATTATTTCATCAAACTTACTTTACACCCACAATAGTGTTTCACTATCACACTTCAAAAAAAAATTTACACACTATACCTCACCTCTTGTCTCCAATTCTGACATACTATTGTCCATTTACAAATATCTGACCTCATTTTTGCGTTAATCACATGGAAGAACTCTCTCAATACAGTGGGTAACAACATTCACAGGTTTTAACCGCTCGAGCTCTTGCTGTCCTCAGGGCCCCAGATGTAATGACCCACCGATCAGAGAATCCACCCATATAATCCATGCAGTAATGATAACCTACCACCTGCTGACTGTGTTCTATTAGTATTCCCAACGTTTCTTATTTGTGCACTTATGTAGATCAATTCAACTATAATAGCACATCACTGCGGGATACTTCCTCATCTCATATTACTCGTATAACATAATAATAGTCTCCGGGAACATAATCCGCACGGAGATGGCTACACACTCCGGGCACATAGGCCGCACAGAGATGGTAATATCAAGTCTCATAACGTGCACCCAGTGCACAGAGGAGTTCATATTTATATCACATCTGTATATAACGGCAAAACTGGTACTCATATCGTATATAACGGCAAAACTCCAGATCACACATGGACCCAGTCCATTTGGTGTTTGTATCACCTCTGTATATAACAGCAAAATATCTTTGGTATATTCACATGGGGCTATCCCCATAACCATAGTAATAGTGGTATAATATACCCCTGTTATATATATAAGTCAATTCATTTTACTCTCTCATTTCATTCTTCTCACTGATAGTTTACATGTAAGTCACTATTATAATAATTCACATTCTCTTCGTAATTTCGTACACATTTCTTAACTCTCAATAGTCCCTTCTGTCATGTTACTGTTCAAATCTAGTCCATTATCTCTTCCTTGCTTATTCTTCTCACAAATTATTTTCTCTTTTACTTTGACTATTCACTTGGCATAGTTCATAACATAATCTCTATTCCATGAATCCAGAATTTTCTCAAAGTTCTGTACACATCTCACATATACTTCCCATCACACAGGGATCTTCTAAACATATTCGTCCTATCACACAGACTAATTTCACCTCAATCCGTGCACTGGAAAATTATATCAATCCTTGCACTAACACTTATACCTCAACTCATTAACTAATCTTATCATTTTTGTTTTGACATTACACATTAGCTCTTTTGCTAAACACATAATTCCACACTTTATTGTAACTTAGTTCATACACTAATCACATGATTTCCCATCAGGTTGTACATTAGCTCATTCTCTAATCATACAATCTCTTCAGATACTTCCCATCATCGGGGATTTCATTCGGCCTCATTGTCCTTTTACAAAAAAATTTAATAATTTACCTCAACACGGATAATTAGGCGCTCAGGCCATCACAAGGTGTACATACATATATATGTATACTGGCACTTAGGCCATCACTGGATTATCATCCGTTTATTCATCAGAATAGGTATACTGGCCATCAGGCCATTAGGTATTATTCACAATGCATTACAACATCCACAAGTAATTAGGCAATTTAAATTACGATATTCATTCTTTGAGATTTCCAAGAGACCTCCATCATGGATCAATCCTCTTATGCTTCATAACACCTGAATCTCTACATAGTAGCCATTTCCAAGGAGAATTCCACACATTAACGCACACATATAATCAAATTTGTTTCCTTCATGGCATATCTGTCAAGCTAGACCATTATTCCGTTACGAACAATCATACTCTCAATGAACCTTGTTCAATGCCATCCATGGCGATTCTATCAACTTCTTCCTTATACATATAATACATAATTAATTCATCTCCCCTATGCTTAATCAATACTACCTCCTTATGGATTTAAATCCCATATTTCAATATATCTCAATTTAACAATTGACCAGCATTATAATTTCAAGTGGTCAAATCCCATAGGATTAATCATCAATTATTCTATTTATTTCTCTGCATGAACCATCTCAATTTGTTTAAGTGTACATCATCCATCAAGGACTTATAACTTCTAGTCAACATAAAATATTCAAACTCATGCCTAAGCATATCTGTTCACCATTTTCAATAATCCAACAGGTTCTAAACCTTTCACCTTGATGAAGTCTATTCACCAAGTCCATTGTACACACTATACTACACACATACTTGGAAGCTTTACCCATACCATTTCCATACTATGGACTCATCTCAATTATATATCTTTATTATTCATGGTACTACAAGTTTCATCCATGCAATACCGTACATATCATAGGTTCGTATACAACTTTCACTTATAATCCAGCTTTATAATTTCATCTACAAGGTCAGACAAAACATTTAAGTCTGTTTCCCATAAGTCCTATAATATTCATATTTTACTTACTGCCATCTCTTGTCCATGGAGCAGTCAACACTGCATCCACAACATCAGGCTAAGGACTTACATTTGGTGTTCCAAGGTTGCCACGCAGGCTTCTTACGATGACTACGCATGTAACACAAAGGAATGGGTTGATCAGACCCACACTAAGGAATCACATATGCAGTAATCGATAAGAATCTACATACAACTATGCAACACACAACACAACTATATATTCATTATCAGAGTTCCCTAACAAAACTGCTCTGATACCATAAAATGTAACAGCCCGTTACGTACCGGTATTGTTAACATTAATTATGATATTAAGCGCAGTTACAATCACAGCAGTTCATTTAAAAAAAACGAGAGTAAATTTTTTTCGACTATTACGCGAGCATTTAAATCATAAAAAGCGTAATAATTAAAAGCTGTGACCGTAACCGTAAACTCTTGCGGAAGACTTATTTCAACTATTTTTATAACTTACATCATTTATTATGAGTTACTAAGGAGTTCCCATAAACTCACTTAGCCTATTTCCAACTTTACATTTTTACCAATTCGAACATGTTTCACTCTAAATTTTTCTGCGACCAAACCGATCGCAACTAACCCTTCTTCTCAGATTATATTTTTGTATTACTTAATTCCATTTTTTAAAAAGCTATCATACGCTCAATTCGGAGCTCATTTGCTCCGGTTATCGCCGTTTGAAGTTGGATAAGCAATTAGCCCAAACAACCCCAAAAACAGCTCCAAACCACTCACATTGCTCGAATTACTGCACTCAATCTACTCAACCATTTGCTCTCAAATTTTTATCCTACAAACTAGACATCTAAAACTTCATTTTGATATATCACACGCTTAATTTGGCGGAGAAACGAAGCGGGAATTAATTTCCCAAATCCGGTCCAGAATCTGCCTCAGGTGCAGGGGCACATGGGCAGTCCGCGTTTCTCTATTTATTTCAGGCCGAAGATCAACCCAGAATTTCCTCAAATTTTGACACAAGGTAGAGGACATCTCAACCTTCAAAATGGCGTATGGAACGTCCCTAGGGGACCTCTATGGAGGGAGATATGCTCTCCCAAAGTTCGCCTAAAATCTGCCAATTCTACAGAAAATTCGCCAGAGTTTCCTTTGTTTTTCCAATAATCCCAAATTTGTAAAAGATCATTTAAACCTCAAATGTACCTAATAAACACATGATAATACAGTAATAATCCAATGGGTGGCACACACAAGGACCAACAACGCCTTGGGGCACTTACAACCCAATCCAGTTTATAGTTATTAAACATAGAGTCCATATTAGTCATTCTCAAGTAGTTGCAATCACTAACACCTTTTTCATGCATATTTCCATCATACATATTATCATAACCTAAAATAGGCCTAAGGCCCTTCCATCATAATTAGACATGCATCAATACTATTACAATATGGCTTTACAAATTACAACTTGAAACTAAAACTTCAAATTACATTCTTCTAAAATTTCAACTTAATTTAAAAGACAACATAACCAAATACATCACTACTAGACTTAGGCAAAATGGCATGAACAAAATGCTAATGAAGCTACTAATAAATACAAATGACATGTTCATGCCCTAAGTCTAGCCTAGGCCACACGGCCAACAAAATGCAAAATATGAAGCGCTCCAGCGCTCCTGCTCCACTGCTACCTCCTGAAATAAATGCCCCGAGACGGGGTGATATATACGAATATATCTCAGTAACCAAGAGGTTCTGGAGAAAACTCCACCCAATGGTTCACTTCGATGCATATCAATAGAATACAACAACCACTTTGAAAACGGGATATAGCAAGGGATTTAGAGAATGGGGAATATAAAGAAAACAAAATACGACGATACGGGATGGTAACCCCAATTCCACGTACGCCCTCGGCATATATAAGCCTATGGGTATCATCCAAGGTGTGTTCACAGAAACCACAACCATGATGCCCAAACCAACCAAAACGCCAAAGACATTCCTAGTGTGCTCCTACCCGGATCACACACCATGACGCGCGGTCAACTGGAACTCCCTCCTGGAGACCTATCCAGCGGAAGTCCGAAAATGCCCGAAGGCTAATAAAACTGTCTACTGGCCAGAGACTCGGTACCGCAGTACCCATAGCAATAATGCATGCATGCTCATGTGTTCTATACTATTCATACACACTTCCTACCGTTGCCATCAACTGGCAAGGTGGAACAGAAAAGGGGAACAAGCCCCAGTACCAAGAGGTTACCTTAATTCGTGTTTCCACAAGCTCCGCAGCAGCTTATCCCTCAACTCGGTACACAGCGGAATGCCTACACAGAGGACATTCCCAATCACTCTCAGTTCAACCCATACATGTTAATTTATAATTACACATGCAATGAACCAATTTCTTACCTCAATCCACTTGGTCCCGGACCAAGGGCAACTCACTGATTCAAGATTCGGGATTCAGGTCGACGTACGGCAACCTATACAATAACGTACATCCATCAGTACTCGTCAAATAGTATCAAAACGCAAAAACACAAAAATCCTCCCTTGATGGTTCGGCCATTGTAGTGTAAATGTGAGATTTATTTTTCTAAATTTTCTTTCTCATTTTGTTACGTCTCATTAGGTTGTCAATAGGCCAGTTCAAGTGTCGGTTCGTCATTTTCGCGTCGAATTACATCAAAACGCGAAAATCGCCAAATCACCCCTTTTCCCCTTGGAGGTTCGGCCATGTAGGTGTAAATTTGAGATTTATTTTCCTAAATTTTCTTTCTCATTTTATAACACTCCCTTAGGTTGTTTAGAGGCTAGTTCAATCATCGTTTTTCCGTTTTTCGACATTTACGCATCGTTTTGCGAAATATTTCATTCTGGGCTCATTTAGGTCTCTAACACAATTCATTTTTTTCCATTGATTCAAACACTCTCCAAGCACAACACAACCCATCTAAGCACCATATAACTACTCAAATCATCATCCAAATCATTTTTCAACATCAATTCTTCAATCTTTCTTAAAAGAATCGAATTTTACCCTATGGCATTCCAAGGAATTTCCATACAACTTTAATCATTCCACACCTCATACAATCCTATTATATCAACATACAATCATACAACAACTCATCAATCCAATCCTAACACATTTTCAAAACTCAAAGTCATGACAACCTCAAAATTTTCTAAGTTAAAAATTCACATTTTTCATCAATAAATTTCATCGCATTTCTAGCTTTAATACATCATTCTAACACATTATCATCTAATACACATTTTCAAATTGAGCTCTCTAACACAACACATCATCAAATCAAGCTTTAGGTTTCCAAAAATTCAATCACAATTAAACCATGTAAATGGGATGGAAACATACTCACAACAAAGGCTAGAAGCTAACCCAAGACTCCTCCAAGCAATGGAAGATCAAAAAGCTCCATGGACAACCATTTTTTCTCCAAAATTTCGTGGCTGTAAATGGCCAATATCTCCCCAAATACACGGTTTCAAGGCTCAAGAGTGGTACCAATGTGTTTAGAAGGTTGTTTCCAACAAATTTCAACACAAAAATCACTTGATTTGGTTAAGAAATGATCAAGTTATGGTGAAAAGAAAATTTGAATGCAAATGGGGTTTTTGGGGGAGGGGGCTGCGGGTTTCATGAAGAAGAAGGGAGGAAAGTGATGCATGAATAGTGCCAAGCACATGTGGCTTAAGTCACTTAAGTGGGGTGGGTCCCACCGCCACCTCACGCGATTTAAAACTAATCCGAATTTTCCTCCGATTCCACTAAACGTCCGTAAATTCACAACCTATTTAGAAACTCAAATTTTTAACATTAACTATTCCCCTTTAATTAGGCTTGATCAGGTGAATTAAGAGTCCTCCATTCGTTCGGAGAAAACACTGTTTTAAGCTATTACGCGCGCCATTGGCACGCTTCCCCAAACTGTCTTAATTTCATCGAATATTATAAGAAATCATATTTCCTAACTCATTAGACCATTTTTAACTCATATTTGAAACCTAGAGCTCAAAATTCAACTGGCACGTTTTACGGTGCAATCGTAACGCGATATTTTTACCCGCGAAAAACACTATTCACTGATTTTTCTGAAACTTGCCCATCCACTCAATTTTTTGTTCTGAACCCATTTCCAGGGTTATTTTTACCATCTGAGACCTTCTACTCAATTTTTATCTTCCTAGGGTTGCGTGTTGGCTAATTACCGTTTTGCCCTTTCTTTGAATTTTGGCCTAATCTTTAGGATTTTCACTAATTCATCACTTGATTGCTCATTTAATATTTTAATTAATTGATTTAAAATTGTGAGGTGTTATAAACTGTGTCTTCCATTCGCTGCCAAAAATGGAACAATGATGCCTTTTTCCATTCCTGTGAAAACTCTGGGTTTTTTTTTTGTATTGCAAAAGTATATGTTTGCTGTATTTTTCCAATTGCTGTATTGTTCAACATTATTTTGAATGCTTTCTCAAATACTCTTCCTAATCTGTAGTGCACTGGAGTAGATGTCATGGCATTATTGTTAATGAAGTCTGACACATTTGTATGTTCTTTTGATTGCAGAGGTTGTACCTAGAAAAATTCTTCAATTGATGAAGGCTGAGAAGCATCTTACTAGGGCGCATGTGGCCAGCCATCTGCAGGTATTTTTTTCTTTTCCTTTCTGCTTTAATTTCATAAAACCATAGTTTTTCATTTATAGAACTTTATTTGTTTTTTTAATTGCTGCAGAAATAAAGACTTCGACTGAAAAGAATCAGGTCTAAGGCAACCCAGCAAGTCAGTCCTTTTAAATATCCTCTTCATCTGGTGAGATGATTAGTCCTAGGCAAACAAGTAATATTGTGCCATTTCAGGGGTTGGCTGACCAAAGCCAGGATGGCAGTTATGCTTCACATCTTACCAATTTAAGCTCAATAGGCTCAATCTTAAATGAAGACTTGGACTTGGACTTTGATTCTGACTTTGATCTTTATGATCCTACACAAATGATTGACTCAGATTATTACACAAATGATTGACTCGGATTATTTGTTGTCTATGTAGTTGATAACACCAATTATTTGTTGTCTATGTAGTTGTAAATGGGATTCAAATTTAATTCTTTGGCTTCCCAGATTTGTTCTCTACTGAGATTGACCTCCATTCATTTGTATTTTCTTTGAGTTTGTATAACCAACAAGTCACGTAACCATGCATTCTTTCTATTTTTATACTTTTATTTTCACTATTGTTCTTGTTTGGTTAATAATTAGTCTGATCAACATCGACATTTTTTGTGAATGATTGAACAAGATTATTTGTAAAGACTGATGAGTCTAATGTGGATGGAAAATTTAGCTTTCTAAAATTTTTGTGAATGATACCGAAGTGTCAATTACTAGTATAAATGTCCATAGATTATTCAATATGTTAATGTTTTTGAGTTATATAAGAGGATTAGATAACTCTTTGGATCATATAGCCTCAAATTATGATTGAGCAGGGTTACATAAAAGGGACAAGAGTAAAGGGGGTAAAATTGTTCTATTTACATGTTTCAGCAAGTGCTTACAGTGGTACTTACATGTAATTGACCTATGAAGGAGCATCAACATGAATCAAACTCACGACGATTTAGTAAAAATTATCAACAAGAGTTGTTATATTTTTTGAAAAGGAGTAATTATTCTACCTAATTGATAAAAACATATATGACGTAAGAAGATGACAAATATATATGATACATGGACATGTATAGAGATGACACTAGTCCACTACCATATTCTGAAACAGAAATGTCTTAATAATATATATATATATATATATATATATATATATATAAAGGTGGAGAAAATTCTAGATATTTGTGCTCGCTTATAGATCTAGATTACTGAATAACTGTTGTTTTAAATCCATGATCTGTTTGGTGGAAAGAGAGAAAATTTATTTATTTTATCATAAGCATTTCTTCAAAATTATAAGGTTGTCTATTTATTTTTTTAGTCCTATTTTTTAAATTTTAAAGGGAAAATATTTAGTTACAAAAAAAAAGGGAAAATATTTTTTATTTTAAAGGACATGATTTTATATTATTCTAAATAAAATTATATCGTTTTAATATATATAATGATTTTTAATATTTTCTTTACTCTGTATAATTAGAAGCAGAGAGACCTAAAATAAAAGTCATCTAATTTAAAATGACAATTAATTGTTTACAAAAAAAATGACAATTAATTTTTCCAATTTAAAATGTGTAAATTTTATAAAAGGGTATGAGACACCGTGTAGGTGTGCATTTAAAACTCAGCAATACTTGTATTTTAGGAAAAAAAGGAAAAGAAGAAAGTTCACTTCAATTATGCATGTGTACGAGGTTAGCTGTGTATACTATGTAGGCTATTTGACCATTTTTGGGCTTTATCATGTGTATTTTCAGAGATGATCTTCAAGGTAAAGTGGCTGAGATTGAAAGTGTAAATTATCTCGAATCCAGTACTTGATTCTTGAAAGGTAAAAATGATTGAAATTATTAGGTGTGGTGGGACTTATGGTATACGCTAGGGGTGATAATAAGGCCAAGGGCCTATCAGGGGCCTTAGGCCCGACCCGTTTCGGCTCGGCTCGTCTTTTTTTATTATTAAGCCCAGACTTATACTCATGCAAAAGCTTTTTTATTTAAAAGGCCTCAGGCTTTCATAGCCAAGCCCGACCTTGAAGCCTTGGAGGCTGGCCCGTATACATTAAATTTATTTATTTTTTATATTTTTATATTAATCATTTCAACATCCTTTTCTCAGTTTTCTGTCTCTGCTCTATCTCTTCTCCCCGATCTAAGTCATGTTCATCATCTATTTTTATAAGCCATGCGGATTCCACGGCTTATAATGATGCTTATGGCGGCGACCGTGGAAGAAAAATTAATGTAAAATGTGGAAGAAATTTATTGGTGGGGTTCAAATCTAGTGTAAAAAATCTAGAATATTAAGAAATGTGGAAGAAAATTTAATGTAAAAAATCTAGAATGTGGAAGAAAATTAAGGAAAAGCAACGTAAAATAAAGTAAAGGTGATGTTGTTATTTTGATTTTTTAATATTAATGTTTTTTTATTATAAAAGAAACAACTATTATTTTCTTACAAAAAAATACATATCAGTGCATGATTAATGGGCTGAATACGGCTACAAATTGGAATGTAAGGTTTTTATTTTTAATAAATAAACAGGCCACAGGCTTGAGACAGGCTTTTATTTTTTGTAAACGAACCAGGCCACAGGCTAATATTATATTCGTAACAGGTAACAGGCTAAGGCCAGTCTGACACGTTTAAATACAGGCTTGGCCCGTTAAGATCAAAGCTCGGCTCGGCTCGGCCCGTTAACACCCCTACTATCTGCCACATGATCTTTCTCATTTTTGGTGTTTATTTTTCAAACGTCCTTTATTTTTCCATTTGGATGGTTTATATTTCTATCTAAGTTTTGAATTTCGATGATGCAGATTCTGCAAAGGACAGAGATATTTTCTGAATTCACTGTCCCCATCCTTTACTTTCACCTCAACTTCATCAAGCACTTTCATAACTCATAGCTATATGTTGAATTGCGAATTGGGTCAACCACATTCCGCTATGGTGGGATGATAGAAAATAATGACAAAGGAAAGAAGCTAGACGAAAATTGCTAATGAAATCAACAGCTAAATAAAATAAAGGCAATAATGGTGAATCTCATACCATTGAAAAGAAGCCTAAAGCTATTTTGTTGGTTATTACTCTAAAGTAGCAAATGCATAATTAATGTAACGAATTTATGTTAAAGTGAGGAATAACAAAGTGGCAATAGTTTTCCTAGTTTCTCATGTTGCAGAAGAAATTATTCCTCTTCTGCATACCCATTAAATATACGGGACTCATTATATTAAAGAAAAAAGATGGATGAGACATTTTTATGAGTCTGTAATAGGGGAATAGTTTCTCCGGAGAAATCAATTTCCATTCAATTATATGACAACATGGTTTATTTTATCTTTGCTTGTCTTGGAGGAAAACGTAGATGGATTGGATATTTGGATATGAAATTTTGGCAATTTCCATTCAATTATATGAAAAAACAAAGATGGAAATAATACTAGACAAAACGTTTTTATGAATTTGCTCTGTAAAATAGGTGCCAAGAATAGTTTCTCCGGAGAAATCAATTTCCATTCAATTATATGACAAAACAAAGATGGATTGGATATTTGGATTGGATTGGGCCCAAAACAAAACAAAACAAAGATGATGCTGCTGAAAATAACACCCGACCCAAGTCCATTCATTGCATTGCTTTTACTCAGTGTAGTGTAGTGTCTGATTGTCAAGTCAAGTGTGGCCCTCTCCAATGCAAATCAATGTAATGTGCCTTGGACACTTGACCACGCGCGCGCTTTTTAGCAGGTAATCTATAATAATTTGATTTCAGCGCAAATATTATAATTTAAAGTTTTATTATAATTAATTAAAGATGGATTGTATTGGGCCAAAACAAAACTGATCAAAATAACCAACCATTGCTCTTAGTCTCTCTCACCTCTCAATGCATAATCCGAAACATGCAGATGCAGTCTCATCTCAGATCACAAATTTACAATTTACAATTTTCAAAGATATTTCATCTAAAATTGGGCGGTATTTAATTTAATAACACTCACTCATTCCTCTCTTTCTTCTCTCTCTCTCTCTCTCTCTCTCTCTCTTCTCCACCAAAGAAAAACCCTAAGCTTAGCCCCCTTCTCTTCTCTTCTCTTCTCTTCAATCAAGCTCAGCTCAACTCACAATAACAATACTGTTGAAGATCTTGTTCAACAAGATAAGCTACCAACTACAAGCAGCTCCTCAACTCACAGGAAAGGAACTTTCTTTCGCCTCTGCTTTTATTTCATTTCATTTCATTTCGTTGGTTCTACCATTTATTTTAAGTGTGTTATTGCATTTTTTTCTTTTTTCTTTTTGTTTCAGCGACCATAAAACATGTATTTTTATTTGTATTTGTAGCTCAGCTTAAAAAAGACACTGAACAGAGGCATTTCTCCTCTTGATGGCACCCGACTCTGAGCCTCTTGAGTTGAGATTCTTCTCAAAAATCTTCCTTTACTTGCTGCTGAGGATAAGGTAACTTCCGATACCATACCATACCATACCTTTATTTTTTCTTAAATCCTCATTATTAATACTGTACGTCATGTATTTGTTTGTGCTCTATAGTCTATGGTTTATTCATTGTATCTGTATTGTTACTTTTGTTTGTAGTGATAAGTTTTTTATAACTGAATGAATCTTAGAAGCTCAGTTTCAGTTCACTCAGTATTATTACTTTGCCTCTGCTTTTAAAAAGTATATAAGAGGAGCTTAATAGTTGTTTAAGTTTAGTGTGTGATTAATTTGTTATTGAAGACAGTGGGTGATGTTAAATCACTGAGAGGTTTGAACCCATGTATAAAGCAGAGGAGGAGGTAGATGATCAGAATTATCACTGTGCAATTATAAACAATTAAAAAAAATAGACTTACTTGTCAGGTATTAGAGAAAGACAGAATGATGAATCAGATATGCAAAATCAGAAGGATAAAATCTGAGCCCACAGAACGTGTCTCCTTAAGACAATTTGTCCCCTCACTGATGCCTAAGGTAGATGGACACTTGTCTCCCAGGATAGAACGGATTTCGTCTGAAGAGTGGCGGCACTACCAGTCAACAGCCCAAACGAACACAACAAAATGCCAGAGGAAACTACACCGGAGTATGAAAAGGAACATGCAAAACCGGAAGGAGAAAAATTCCGGCAGAGTTTCAGTGCAGAAAAATTGGATCCATTTTATGAAGGTGTCAGTGTCTATTTATAGACAACGTAAAGTCACGTTCCAAAAGGCACCTATTCGATGACGAAACAACACATCCGTTGGACACGAAAAGACACATTCGTTCGACACGAAAAGACACATTCGTTCAACACGAAAAGACACCCATTCAAGGATGAAACAACATGTCCGTTAGGATGAAACAACATGTCCATTAGGATGAAACAACACATCGTTTAGGATGAAAAGATACATCTGTTTGTCGACGAAAAGGCACACCTTTTCACTACCAAACTTCTTATTCATAACCAATAGATTGTCTATACAATTTATATATATATATATATAAATTCCAACAATCCCCCACATGGATAAGAAGTCAAATCACCGTGACAAAAAATGCATAAGAGTATAAATGCAAAGTGTAATTTCCTCAACGAGAAACAACTGCATCGAGACAGGTGGAGTTACCTTTGAACCTTCTCTAGTGAAAACCTATCGGATATACTCGGTCAATCGGTGGTCTAGGTCGACTTGAACCGTCAACTTAGTGTATACCTAGACAATAGGAGTCACACAATTGCTTCTCTAGCATTGTTGGTCCTTTGTTGCGCCCATTTTGGCCGTGGGTCACCTGCCTGGTTCTGCGAGTGTTTTAGAGAATCGGCCTTTGAAAAATTCTCATAGAAGCGGCCCTCACTTCACACTCACATAGGTGATTTCTTTTGATGTAACTCACTATACATCATCTGAACACAACAGATTAAGAAATCATTAAAAGCCTAAATGCTTACCCTCATAATACACTGTCTTGTCTTAGGAATGAGTATGAGTTTAAAAACTCCACAGTGTTTGAACAGTCGACCATCACTTAGTTGTCTCTTTGAACCTAGTTCATGGGATCTCCACTCTTCTAGGTAGAGTTACCGCAATGCTCAACAATTGATAGGCCTTAAACCCATTCCTTTCGACAAATTTTCAACCAACTCTCTAAGAATCCCTTTGGTTAACGGATCCGCTATGTTCTCTTTAGACTTAACATAGTCAATTGTAATAATTCCATTCGAGAGTAGTTGTCTTACGGTATCATGTCTACGACGTATGTGTCTAGACTTACCGTTATACATGACGTTCTTGGCCCTTCCAATAGCTACTGGGCTATCACAATGTATGCATACAGATGGTACCGGTTTTGGCCAATTAGGAACATCCTCAATAAAGTTACGAAGCCATTCGGCTTCTTCACCGGCTTTATCTAAAGCAATAAATTCTGCTTCCATGGTTAACCTTGCAATGCAGGTCTGCTTGGATGATTTCCAAGACACACAGCACCTCCACCAAGGGTGAACACATATCCACTTGTGGATCTAGTGTCGTTAGAGCCGGTGATCCAATTTACATCATAATACCCTTCTATAACTGCGGGGTATTTCTCGTAATGCAAAGCAAAATTTTGAGTATACTTCAGGTATCCCAAAACTCTTACCATAGCTTTCCAATGATTTTCATTTGGATTACTAGTAAAGCGACTTAACAGACTTACTGCATAAGCAATATCAGGTCTGGTGCAGTTCATAACATACATCAGGCTTCCCAACACTTGAGCATATAGCTTTTGTGCTGTAGCTTTACCAGTGTTCTTTAGTAAACTAAGATTACAATCGACAGGGTTCCTCACAGGAGTTATATTCAAACTTTTGAATTTCTCAAGAACCTTAGCTATATAGTGAGCCTGTGATAAGGCCAACCCTGCAGATGTTCTATGGATTTTAATACCTAGGATAACGTCTGCTATCCCCATATCTTTCATATCAAACTTACTATTAAGTAACTGTTTAGTAGCTTTAATCATTTGATTATTACTACCCATGATCAACATGTCGTCTACATAAAGACAGACAATGACAAATCCTTTTTCAGTATTTCGAACATAGACACATTTGTCACACTCATTGATTCGAAATCCATTTGATAACATAACATTGTCAAATTTCGCATGCCATTGCTTTGGAGCTTGCTTTAACCCGTAAAAAGGATTTTATTAAGCGACAAACTTTCCGTTCTTGTCCTGGAACAACAAAACCCTCAGGTTGTTCTAAATATATCTCTTCTTCCAGGTCGCCGTTTAAGAAGGCGGTCTTAACATCCATTTGATGTATTTGTAATCCATTCAATGCAGCTACCGCGATCAACATCCTAATGGATGTGATCCTTGTAACCGGTGAATAAGTATCGAAATAATCGAGACCTTCACGTTGCCTGTAGCCTTTTACCACAAGCCTTGCTTTATATTTATCAATAGTGCCATTCTCTTTCATTTTTCTTTTGAAAACCCACTTACTTCCTAAAGGCTTATTGCCAGGAGGAAGGTTTACCAATTCCCAAGTGTGGTTGGACAAGATAGACTCTATCTCACTATTGATAGCCTCTTCCCAGAATGCGTCTAGGTTCATCTTTTACATCCTCTACAGGATCAATATTAGTTGTAGCATCCCGAGGTATCACAACCTGGTCATTGGATTCAGGGATGCCATCTTTTGGTAATTGAATCCTCAATACATAATTAATTTCCACATTTAAATCACATCTCAATTAATGCAATCCTTTCAAAGAAATCGAGAGATTTCCCACGAAATAAATGTATTAATTCTCCAATGGATCATCATCACGATATCCATTCGATGCAAGTAGCGTGGTGGTTACATAATTAAAATCACACTTTATAAATCACACTTGCCACCAGGACACCCATAACGTTGGGTGTAATAATTATCACCTTTATAAATCCATATCCCAACATAGTTGGATTCATATCATGTAACAACCCAATAACCATGGAGTCACTTCAAATAATGAAGTATCAAACCAAGATAAAACAAGGAAAATGCTCCAGCAGCAAGTTATAAAATAGATAGTTAATAAACTGCCATTTTTTTTTTCCTTTAAATTCAAAAGATGCAATGTTTCAAAGAAACATTTTCAATCTCCAAGAGGTTGACACCAAATCAAGGTTTGAAATTTAATTTCCAATCATAAATTCAATGCCATAAATGCATTTACTATTTCGAAGTTGAGTTTGTCAAATCCGTAAATTTTACAGATGCCATGTATAAAAGAATAGAACCAGAATTTCCATTTTTTTTTTTATTACCTTAAAGGTATTGAAACAGGTGTTATTTTGATATATACAAATTGCCAGCCATGCATGGAATTGATAACCGAGACTCATTCAATGGTTATTATTAACTGTAAACCTTCATAATATAATAATATATGGATAGAATTCTTCGGTTGCAATAAACCGCTGTGCACAAGCATTTAATAAAGTCACACAAATTTTCAACCAACTCTCTAGGAATCCCTTTGGTTAACGGATCCGCTATGTTTTCCTTAGACTTAACATAGTCAATTGAAATGATTCTATTCGAGAATAGTTGTCTTACGGTATCATGTCTTCGACGTATGTGTCTAGACTTACTGTTATACATGACGTTCTTGGCCCTTCCAATAGCTGCTTGGCTATCACAATGTATGCATACGGATGGTACCGGTCTTGGCCAATTAGGAACATCCTCAATAAAATTACGAAGCCATTCGGCTTCTTCACCGGCCTTATCTAAAGCAATAAATTCTGCTTCCATGGTTGACCTTGCAATGCAGGTTTGCTTGGACGATTTCCAAGACATAGCACCTCCACCAAGGGTAAACACATATCCACTTGTGGATCTAGTGTCGTTAGAGCCGGTGATCCAATTTGCATCACAATACCCTTCTATAACCGCAGGGTATTTCTCGTAATACAAAGCATAATTCTGAGTATACTTCAAGTATCCCAAAACTCTTACCATAGCTTTCCAATGATTCTCATTTGGATTACTGGTAAAGCGACTTAACAGACTTACTGCATAAGCAATATCAGGTCTGGTGCAGTTCATAACATACATAAGGCTTCCCAACACTTGAGCATATAGCTTTTGTGCTGTAGCTTTACCAGTGTTCTTTAATAAACTCAAATTAGAATCTACAGGTTCCTCACAGGAGTTATATTCAAACTCTTGAATTTCTCAAGAACCTTAGCTATATAGTGAGCCTGTGATAAGGCCAACCCTGTAGATGTTCTATGGATTTTAATACCTAGGATAACGTCTGCTATCCCCATATCTTTCATATCAAACTTACTTTTAAGTAATTGTTTAGTAGCATTAATCATTTGATTATTACTACCCATGATCAACATGTCGTCTACATAAAGACAGACAATGGCAAAACCTTTTTCAGTATTTCAAACATAGACACATTTGTCACATTCATTAATTCGAAATTCATTTGACAACATAACTTTGTCAAATTTCTCATGCCATTGTTTTGGAGCTTGCTTTAATCCGTAAAGGGATTTTAATAAGCGACAAACTTTCCGTTCTTGTCCTGGAACAACAAAACCCTCAGGTTGTTCTAAATATATCTCTTCTTCCAGGTCGCCGTTTAAGAAGGCAGTCTTAACATCCATTTGATGTATTTGTAATCCATTCAATGCAGCTACCGCGATCAACATCCTAATAGATGTGATCCTTGTAACCGGTGAATAAGTATCGAAAAATCGAGACCTTCACGTTGCCTGTAACCTTTTACCACAAGCCTTGCTTTATATTTATCAATAGTGCCATTCTCTTTCATTTTTCTTTTGAAAACCCACTTACTTACTAAAGGCTTATTGCCAGGAGGAAGATTTACCAATTCCCAAGTGTGGTTGGATAAGATAGATTCTATCTCACTATTGATAGCTTCTTCCCAGAATGGTCTTTCCGGGGATGTTATAGCTTCCTTATACGTCCGAGGCTCATTTTCTAATAGATATGTCATAAAATCAGGTCCAAAGGATGTGGCGGTCCTTTGCCTCTTGCTACGTCTAGGTTCATCTTCTACATCCTCTACAGGATCAGTATCAGTTGTAGCATCCTGAGGTATCACAACCTGATCATCATTATTACCACTTGATTCATATATTTTCTTATACGGAAATACGTCTTCAAGGAAAGTAACTTCCCTTGACTCAATAACCGTATTAACATGTATATCTGAAACATCAGATTTATAAACCAGAAACCTGCATAACCAATGAATACACAATCCACAGTTTTAGGTCCGATTTTCAACCTTTTAGGTTTAGGAACCGCAACCTTAGCCAAACACCCCCACACTTCAAGATAATTCAAGGTAGGCTCCCTACCTTTCCACATTTCATAGGGAATGTTCTTAATTTTCTTGTGGGGTACTTTACTGATTATATAATTTGTCATTAAATGACTTTGCCCCATAAACCAGACATCAACAACATCATTTTATTTAATGTCTGGTTCTTTACACGCAATCACATTAAATTGCAACACCATAAGGAGCAATCGTTTGATATATAATACCAAACTCTAAACAAAATTCCTCAAAGAGGACATCATTCCTCTCAACAATCCCATTGGATTGTGGAGCATAAGAAGCCATCGTTTTGTGTAAAATTTCAAACTCTAAACAAATTTCTCAAAGGGTCATCGTAATCTCCCCCTTGATCGCTCCTTAATACCTTAAACTTTCAATTTAACATTATTCGACTATAACACATATATCAAATAATAAATTCCAATTTAACCCTTAAAATGATACATAATCGTCACATCATTTATGATATTTGAAATAAAACATATAATTTGGAATTAAATCAACTCAGATATTTTCAAGAAATTTATCATACTTTAATTCCAAAATGCAAATATTTTGCAAACACAGAGAATTTAAGATTCCACATTTTGCATTCTCAAAGTTATTTTTCTTTCATGCAAAATCACAATTATTATGTATTGTTTGCAACATTGCAGTCAACACATATTCTCAAAAAATGCACATATATATTAATCACGTATTCAATATAAAATGCCATCTAATTCACTACTTTCCAAATGTCATTTTTTCTCTCTCATAATAATAGCCCCACTACAAATTCAATTAAAGCCAATAAATTAAGAAACTCAATATTTAGATGACAAAATTAATTCGGGCCGGATACGATTATGGCAACATGAAATTGTGCTTCAGCCATAAATTCACATGAACCGTTTGGTTTACTTGTGGTTACTTATTCAAATGTAACCATCAAATTCCAACCGTGAAAACCCCATCAAGTTTCCACCAAAAACTATTTTATGCATCAATTCATGCATTTCAAAACTGACCCTTTGCAGTTCCTTTTTTTTATGTGCAATCATGGATTTAATTGCAATGCACCCTTTATACATGGTATGAGTCCATGAATCAACGGAGACATTTTGGTCTGACTCTCAAGATCAACCATTCGGTGCAACATTTCGTGCCACAGTAATGGCTATCAAATTTTTTTTTTTTTTTTTCACAAACCAAAACACAACATACAGTGTCTAATGGCATCCGAAAGCCGTAATGCATCAAGTAATACATGATATCTATTGAGAAAGAAACTTCATATGGTTTCACTTGCAAAAGACATCCACGGTTCACACACAGTGCATTTGATAAGCAATCGCATATCAATTATAAACATTAATTCAAGCATCAACCTGACACATTCTATTTAAAATACAATGTAGCACGATAAACGAGAAACAAATGATATATATGAAAGCCAAAATCCACACAGGACTTTTAGAACAATAACATATACATTACGTAATAGAAGATGTATATATATGTAGAAGACAAATCACGAAAACTAACAAATATCATATTAGAACAATATTCACGAAGTAGTTTTCAAATATCAAGGCAAGGTTTTGGTTTTATACATACTTCCGTATTCAAAAGCAAACTATAACAACCCTCATTAGTAAATTAAAAGAAAAGAAATTAATTAGGTGTTTAATTAGATTAAACACTTATGCAAGGAAATTATGTGAGATAAATTATTAGATTAAAATAATGTGGGTTCATGATAATTAATGGGAATATACAGTTTATGTTAGACAAGTCTAATATGACCTAGATATAATTATGAAATATGAATTAGAATATGAAAAAATATATATAGTGGGAATTAAGGGATATTTTATAGTTTAGCAAAATTAAGTCGAAACTTGAATGAGATGATTTAATTAATTTATCTAGTAAATTTAGTGGGATAAATGTGAATTTAATTTGATCCAATAATGTGTAGAGAGATTTATTTATTTCAGTTGGAATTGATTTAATATCAACTAATAGGGAATTTTAAATAGGTCAAATTACTTGTGTGAATTAACAAGTTATGAGATAGCCTTAAACTTAGTGGATTGGTTATTAAATTATTGGTGTTCACATGAATTTTTGGTGAAGCCCATTGTGCTATAAAATTAGAATGGCCCGTGTGGTTTATTTTTGGTGAGACCAATAGGTACCCATTTAAGTGGTGAAAGGTCAAAGTTTGAAGATTTGAATCATAGTATCCAAATTAATTGGCAAGTTGGCTCCTCACTTGCCATAGTCAGACGTTGCCCATTATTGAGGGTTGACACATCATAAGTGATTGAAATAAAATAAGCCTTCTTATAACCCATCTATTAGCAAGTTCACAGCCTTGGTGTAACAGCCCGTTACGTACCGGTATTGTTAACATTAATTATGATATTAAGCGCAGTTACAATCACAGCAGTTCATTTAAAAAAAACGAGAGTAAATTTTTTTCGACTATTACGCGAGCATTTAAATCATAAAAAGCGTAATAATTAAAAGCTGTGACCGTAACCGTAAACTCTTGCGGAAGACTTATTTCAACTATTTTTATAACTTACATCATTTATTATGAGTTACTAAGGAGTTCCCATAAACTCACTTAGCCTATTTCCAACTTTACATTTTTACCAATTCGAACATGTTTCACTCTAAATTTTTCTGCGACCAAACCGATCGCAACTAACCCTTCTTCTCAGATTATATTTTTGTATTACTTAATTCCATTTTTTAAAAAGCTATCATACGCTCAATTCGGAGCTCATTTGCTCCGGTTATCGCCGTTTGAAGTTGGATAAGCAATTAGCCCAAACAACCCCAAAAACAGCTCCAAACCACTCACATTGCTCGAATTACTGCACTCAATCTACTCAACCATTTGCTCTCAAATTTTTATCCTACAAACTAGACATCTAAAACTTCATTTTGATATATCACACGCTTAATTTGGCGGAGAAACGAAGCGGGAATTAATTTCCCAAATCCGGTCCAGAATCTGCCTCAGGTGCAGGGGCACATGGGCAGTCCGCGTTTCTCTATTTATTTCAGGCCGAAGATCAACCCAGAATTTCCTCAAATTTTGACACAAGGTAGAGGACATCTCAACCTTCAAAATGGCGTATGGAACGTCCCTAGGGGACCTCTATGGAGGGAGATATGCTCTCCCAAAGTTCGCCTAAAATCTGCCAATTCTACAGAAAATTCGCCAGAGTTTCCTTTGTTTTTCCAATAATCCCAAATTTGTAAAAGATCATTTAAACCTCAAATGTACCTAATAAACACATGATAATACAGTAATAATCCAATGGGTGGCACACACAAGGACCAACAACGCCTTGGGGCACTTACAACCCAATCCAGTTTATAGTTATTAAACATAGAGTCCATATTAGTCATTCTCAAGTAGTTGCAATCACTAACACCTTTTTCATGCATATTTCCATCATACATATTATCATAACCTAAAATAGGCCTAAGGCCCTTCCATCATAATTAGACATGCATCAATACTATTACAATATGGCTTTACAAATTACAACTTGAAACTAAAACTTCAAATTACATTCTTCTAAAATTTCAACTTAATTTAAAAGACAACATAACCAAATACATCACTACTAGACTTAGGCAAAATGGCATGAACAAAATGCTAATGAAGCTACTAATAAATACAAATGACATGTTCATGCCCTAAGTCTAGCCTAGGCCACACGGCCAACAAAATGCAAAATATGAAGCGCTCCAGCGCTCCTGCTCCACTGCTATCTCCTGAAATAATTGCCCCGAGACGGGGTGAGATATACGAATATATCTCAGTAACCAAGAGGTTCTGGAGAAAACTCCACCCAATGGTTCACTTCGATGCATATCAATAGAATACAACAACCACTTTGAAAACGGGATATAGCAAGGGATTTAGAGAATGGGGAATATAAAGAAAACAAAATACGACGATACGGGATGGTAACCCCAATTCCACGTACGCCCTCGGCATATATAAGCCTATGGGTATCATCCAAGGTGTGTTCACAGAAACCACAACCATGATGCCCAAACCAACCAAAACGCCAAAGACATTCCTAGTGTGCTCCTACCCGGATCACACACCATGACGCGCGGTCAACTGGAACTCCCTCCTGGAGACCTATCCAGCGGAAGTCCGAAAATGCCCGAAGGCTAATAAAACTGTCTACTGGCCAGAGACTCGGTACCGCAGTACCCATAGCAATAATGCATGCATGCTCATGTGTTCTATACTATTCATACACACTTCCTACCGTTGCCATCAACTGGCAAGGTGGAACAGAAAAGGGGAACAAGCCCCAGTACCAAGAGGTTACCTTAATTCGTGTTTCCACAAGCTCCGCAGCAGCTTATCCCTCAACTCGGTACACAGCGGAATGCCTACACAGAGGACATTCCCAATCACTCTCAGTTCAACCCATACATGTTAATTTATAATTACACATGCAATGAACCAATTTCTTACCTCAATCCACTTGGTCCCGGACCAAGGGCAACTCACTGATTCAAGATTCGGGATTCAGGTCGACGTACGGCAACCTATACAATAACGTACATCCATCAGTACTCGTCAAATAGTATCAAAACGCAAAAACACAAAAATCCTCCCTTGATGGTTCGGCCATTGTAGTGTAAATGTGAGATTTATTTTTCTAAATTTTCTTTCTCATTTTGTTACGTCTCATTAGGTTGTCAATAGGCCAGTTCAAGTGTCGGTTCGTCATTTTCGCGTCGAATTACATCAAAACGCGAAAATCGCCAAATCACCCCTTTTCCCCTTGGAGGTTCGGCCATGTAGGTGTAAATTTGAGATTTATTTTCCTAAATTTTCTTTCTCATTTTATAACACTCCCTTAGGTTGTTTAGAGGCTAGTTCAATCGTCGTTTTTCCGTTTTCCGACATTTACGCATCGTTTTGCGAAATATTTCATTCTGGGCTCATTTAGGTCTCTAAACACAATTTAATTTTCTCATTGATTCCAACACTCTCCAAGCACAACACAACCCATCCAAGCACCATATAACTACACAAATCATTATCCAATTCATTTTTCAACATCAATTCCTCAATCTTTCCTCAAAGAATCGAATTTTAACCTATGGCATTCCAAGGAATTTCCATACAACTTTAATCATTCCAACCTTCATACAACCTATTATATCATCATACCATCATGCCACAATTCATCAAACAAGTCTCAACACCAAAATTCACAAGTCCAAAATCATGATCATCAAATTTTTCTAAGTTAAATTCATCAATTTTCACCAATAAATTTCATCGCATTTCTAGCTCTAATACATCATGCTAACACATTATCATCTAATACACATTTTCAAATTGAGCTCTCTAACATCACTATTCATCATATCAAAGTTTAGGTTTTCAAAATCAAATCATCACCATCAACCATTTAAAATGCAAGAACACTCACCCAAACGGAAGGTATAGACTCCTCCTAAGCATACTCCACCATTGGAGCATTTAAAAGCTCCAAGAACACCAAATCTACCTTCAAAACCGCGGCTGTAATAGGGCAAGATCTCCTCACACACGCGATTTCAAGGTTCAAGAGTGGTACCAATGTGTTTAGGAGGTGTTTTCCAACAAGTTTCAAGACAAAAATCGTTGGATTCGGTGTAGAAATGACCAAGTTATGGAAGGAAGAAAGCTTGACCAATCCTTGGCCATGGTGGCTGCTGCGCGCGGGAGAGAAGAGAGGGAGGAGAGAGAAAATGTCATGAAAATGTGACTTTTAAGTCACTTAAACCACATGTGGGTCCCATACGCGATTTAACTCTAAATAAATCACTAATTTCAACCATAAATTCATGACCTACGTATTTTTCTTGTTCATGTCATATTTTTGTTTCCCAAAAATACTGATAAAATTTTCACGCTTATCGGTACAATTATACCGCAGTATTTTTACACTGAAAAATCACTATTCATCAATTTTTCCCAAAATGACTCAATTCCATCAAATTTCATCAAAATTATATTTCCTAACTCAACAAACCATTTATAACTCATATTTGAAACCTAGAGCTCAAAATTCAACTGGCACGTTTTACGGTGCAATTGTAACGCGGTATTTTTACCCGCGAAAAATACTATTCACTGATTTTTCTGAAACTTGCCTGTCCACTCAATTTTTCGTTCTGAATCCATTTCCAGGGTTATTTTTATCATCGGAGACCTTCTACTCAATTTTTATCTGCCTAGGGTTGCGTGTTGGCTAATTACCGTTTTGCCCTTTCTTTGTATTTTGGCCTAATCTTTAGGATTTTCACTAATCCATCACTTGACTGCTCACTTAATATTTTAATTACTTGATTTAAAATTGTGAGGTGTTATATTCACCCCAACTTTTTAGAATTTTGTCCGCAAAATTAAATCATACTCATCCGCTAACTCAGGACACAGTCGGAGAATCTCATCCTCCCGCTCCCAAGTAGCATCCTCAAGTGTGTTCCTTTACCACATTACTTTTATCACAAGCATGATCTCCTTTTTATGATACTTATTATCCTTTGATCCTTCACAATCACTTGTCTCTCATGGTTCTGTGACCTTTTAATTCACAATACTTTACACTTTCTCTGGTCTCCCGTTACCCTTTCGCTGATTTGTAGGTAATAATATAACAATATTACGGATTTGTCGGTATCAATTTACCTCATTCTCATCTTTATCCATCTTTCTGACCCATGGTCGTTCTCAAAAGCATCTAATCGCTTTCATGCACATTCACTAGTTATTCTTGGAGTATTTCCAACTCACACGTTCTTTAGTACTTAACTTTTTTTGTTGTCCTCACTGTTTTGACAATACCCCAACAACCATTTCTTTCCATTACTGTTACTACTCTTATCATTTCGTTGTTTTCTTGGCTTTCACCCAAGCACATACTTTCTAGTTTCAAAGGCACTTTGTCGTGTCCTACAATTACGACTCACATTAAATTCTATACTCATATACTTTATTTTTCCTTGTCACGTGTCTTCACCTCTTTTTAGGTACTCACAACTATATCTTTCTCTTTGTGATACGAAACTAGCAATACTCATACTAGTTTATATTTTCGATTAGCCCTATAAGGCCTTTCGACCACAAATACTCATGAAATTTTTCCATCTACAAACTCATATTCATAATTTACACTCATTGTTAAACTCTTTATTAGCTTAACCATCTCAACTTTACCAACTCAACCAGCTCAACTCCATACTTAGACCTCTCACAGTCTAAACACAACACTCATTAATGACTTTCGTATCAAAGGTCTTATGCCTAAGGTTTTCACCAAGTAACCATTTTTACTCATCATCCTGTAACAATATTATAGATTCAACATCATTTTTCATTCATTTATACCCTCACTTCTTCATTATCGACATTTTTATCATGGATGTCCACTTTAAAATACTATAAACTCACAGCTTCACTAACTTTCACCAAACACCTTGGGACGAATCATTTTCCAAACCCATTTCACTACTAACTGATGGACCACTAAAAATGTCATGTCTCTCACATGCAAGTCTCATCCTATAGGAATCTTTGAAACTTGATTATCAAGTCACATAAAACTAAATCCATCATTGCCCCTACTTATACAATTCACCACTGGTTGGTATATCAGTCTCTCGGAACATTCGAAGTTACCACAAGCACTCGACCATATATTATTAGTACCTAACCAAAACAACGTCAGCATTGTGCATTTTCCATACACTTTCCACCATACGTGGTATATGCGATTATATATAACACTCCTCAATCTACTCCACCCGTAAGTCAGGTTATCAAATTTTAGGTAACCAATTACAATTCCAGTTTCCAACTATATTTACACATTCGTGCTTGATTCCATCACAATTTACCTTTTATAAGGGCTTATAATTCACCGTTTTAACCTGAATTCTTGATCATCACCAGCCTTCTTAGAAGGACACTCACTCAATCTGTCAACATCAATCTCGTTATTATCTCTTTCATCATAAGACGAGAATTCCAACAAATTTAGTACCTCACTTGGAGCCGAAATTATTTCATCAAACTTACTTTACACCCACAATAGTGTTTCACTATCACACTTCAAAAAAAAATTTACACACTATACCTCACCTCTTGTCTCCAATTCTGACATACTATTGTCCATTTACAAATATCTGACCTCATTTTTGCGTTAATCACATGGAAGAACTCTCTCAATACAGTGGGTAACAACATTCACAGGTTTTAACCGCTCGAGCTCTTGCTGTCCTCAGGGCCCCAGATGTAATGACCCACCGATCAGAGAATCCACCCATATAATCCATGCAGTAATGATAACCTACCACCTGCTGACTGTGTTCTATTAGTATTCCCAACGTTTCTTATTTGTGCACTTATGTAGATCAATTCAACTATAATAGCAGTCTCATCACTGCGGGATACTTCCTCATCTCATATTACTCGTATAACATAATAATAATAGTCTCCGGGAACATAATCCGCACGGAGATGGCTACACACTTCGGGCACATAGGCCGCACAGAGATGGTAATATCAAGTCTCATAACGTGCACCTAGTGCATAGAGGAGTTCATATTTACATCACATCTGTATACAACAGCAAACGTGTACCCAGTACACAGGGGAGTTCATACTTATAACATATCCGTATATAACGGCAAAACTGGTACTCCGTACACTCCAGATCACACATGGACCCAGTCCATTTGGTGTCTGTATCACCTCTGTATATAACAGCAAAATATCTTTGGTATATTCACATGGGGCTATCCCCATAACCATAGTAATAATGGTATAATATACACCTGTTATATATATAAGTCAATTCATTTTACTCTCTCATTTCATTCTTCTCACTGATAGTTTACATGTAAGTCACTATTATAATAATTCACATTCTCTTCGTAATTTCATACACATTTCTTAACTCTCAATAGTTCCTTCTGTCATGTTATTGTTCAAATCCATAGTCCATTATCTCTTCCTTGCTTATTCTTCTCACAGATTGTTTTCTCTTTTACTTTGACTATTCACTTGGCATAGTTCATAACATAATCTCTATTCCGTGAATCAAGAATTTTCTCAAAGTTCTGTACACATCTCACATATACTTCCCATCACACAGGGATCTTCTAAACATATTCGTCCTATCACAAAAGACTAATTTCACCTCAATCCGTGCACTGGAAAATTATATCAATCCTTGCACTAACACTTATACCTCAACTCATTAACTAATCTTATCATTTTTGTTTTGACATTACACATTAGCTCTTTTGCTAAACACATAATTCCACACTTTATTGTAACTTAGTTCATACACTAATCACATGATTTCCCATCAGGTTGTACATTAGCTCATTCTCTAATCATACAATCTCTTCAGATACTTCCCATCATCGGGGATTTCATTCGGCCTCATTGTCCTTTTACAAAAAAATTTAATAATTTACCTCAACACGGATAATTAGGCGCTCAGGCCATCACAAGGTGTACATACATATATATGTATACTGGCACTTAGGCCATCACTGGATTATTATCCGTTTATTCATCAGAATAGGTATACTGGCCATCAGGCCATTAGGTATTATTCACAATGCATTACAACATCCACAAGTAATTAGGCCATTTAAATTACGATATTCATTCTTTGAGATTTCCAAGAGACCTCCATCATGGATCAATCCTCTTATGCTTCATAACACCTGAATCTCTACATAGTAGCCATTTCCAAGGAGAATTCCACACATTAACGCACACATATAATCATATTTGTTTCCTTCATGGCATATCGGTCAAGCTAGACCATTATTCCGTTACGGACAATCATACTCTCAATGAACCTTGTTCAATGCCATCCATGGCGATTCTCTCAACTTCTTCCTTATACATATAATACATAATTAATTCATCTCGCCTATGTTTAATCAACACTACCTCCTTATGGATTTAAATCCCATATTTCAATATATCTAATTTAACAATTGAATTTAACAATTGACCAGCATTATAATTTCAAGTGGTCAAATCCCATAGGATTAATCATCAATTATTCTATTTATTTCTCTGCATGAACCATCTCAATTTGTTTAAGTGTACATCATCCATAACTTCTAATCAGACATTATTCAACTCATACTGAGATTGATGAAGTTATAAAGTACATTGTATACTATACTGTACAACAAATTTATATATTCAAAACTGCAATGATCCATCATGAACCTATTAGGCTCATCTATATTATATATCTGAACCTTGTAGTACCATGAATAATATCCATATATAATTGTATATATTGGTGAAGCTTCCAAGTATGTGTGTAGTATAGTGTGTACAATGGACTTGGTGAATATACTTCATCAAGGTGAAATTTTAGAACCTGTTGGATTATTGAAAATGGTGAACAGTTATGCTTAGGCATGAGTTTGAATATTTTATGTTGACTAGAAGTTATAAGTCCTTGATGGATGATGTACACTTAAACAAATTGAGATGGTTCATGCAGAGAAATAAATAGAATAATTGATGATTAATCCTATGGGATTTGACCACTTGAAATTATAATGCTGGTCAATTGTTAAATTGAGATATATTGAAATATGGGATTTAAACCCATAAGGAGGTAGTGCTGATTAAACATAGGCGAGATGAATTAATTATGTATTATATGTATAAGGAAGAAGTTGAGAGAATCGCCATGGATGGCATTGAACAAGGTTCATTGAGAGTATGATTGTCCGTAACGGAATAATGGTTTAGCTTGACCGATATGCCATGAAGGAAACAAATATGATTATATGTGTGCGTTAATGTGTGGAATTCTCCTTGGAAATGGCTACTATGTAGAGATTCAGGTGTTATGAAGCATAAGAGGATTGATCCATGATGGAGGTCTCTTGGAAATCTCAAAGAATGAATATCGTAATTTAAATGGCCTAATTACTTGTGGATGTTGTAATGCATTGTGAATAATACCTAATGGCCTGATGGCCAGTATACCTATTCTGATGAATAAACGGATGATAATCCAGTGATGGCCTAAGTGCCAGTATACATATATATGTATGTACACCTTGTGATGGCCTGAGCGCCTAATTATCCGTGTTGAGGTAAATTATTAAATTTTTTGTAAAAGGACAATGAGGCCGAATGAAATCCCCGATGATGGGAAGTATCTGAAGAGATTGTATGATTAGAGAATGAGCTAATGTACAACCTGATGGGAAATCATGTGATTAGTGTATGAACTAAGTTACAATAAAGTGTGGAATTATGTGTTTAGCAAAAGAGCTAATGTGTAATGTCAAAACAAAAATGATAAGATTAGTTAATGAGTTGAGGTATAAGTGTTAGTGCAAGGATTGATATAATTTTCCAGTGCACGGATTGAGGTGAAATTAGTCTTTTGTGATAGGACGAATATGTTTAGAAGATCCCTGTGTGATGGGAAGTATATGTGAGATGTGTACAGAACTTTGAGAAAATTCTTGATTCACGGAATAGAGATTATGTTATGAACTATGCCAAGTGAATAGTCAAAGTAAAAGAGAAAACAATCTGTGAGAAGAATAAGCAAGGAAGAGATAATGGACTATGGATTTGAACAATAACATGACAGAAGGAACTATTGAGAGTTAAGAAATGTGTATGAAATTACGAAGAGAATGTGAATTATTATAATAGTGACTTACATGTAAACTATCAGTGAGAAGAATGAAATGAGAGAGTAAAATGAATTGACTTATATATATAACAGGTGTATATTATACCATTATTACTATGGTTATGGGGATAGCCCCATGTGAATATACCAAAGATATTTTGCTGTTATATACAGAGTGATACAGACACCAAATGGACTGGGTCCATGTGTGATCTGGAGTGTACGGAGTACCAGTTTTGCCGTTATATACGGATATGTTATAAGTATGAACTCCCCTGTGTACTGGGTACACGTTTGCTGTTGTATACAGATGTGATGTAAATATGAACTCCTCTATGCACTAGGTGCACGTTATGAGACTTGATATTACCATCTCTGTGCGGCCTATGTGCCCGAAGTGTGTAGCCATCTCCGTGCGGATTATGTTCCCGGAGACTATTATTATGTTATACGAGTAATATGAGATGAGGAAGTATCCCGCAGTGATGAGACTGCTATTATAGTTGAATTGATCTACATAAGTGCACAAATAAGAAACGTTGGGAATACTAATAGAACACAGTCAGCAGGTGGTAGGTTATCATTACTGCATGGATTATATGGGTGGATTCTCTGATCGGTGGGTCATTACATCTGGGGCCCTGAGGACAGCAAGAGCTCGAGCGGTTAAAACCTGTGAATGTTGTTACCCACTGTATTGAGAGAGTTCTTCCATGTGATTAACGCAAAAATGAGGTCAGATATTTGTAAATGGACAATAGTATGTCAGAATTGGAGACAAGAGGTGAGGTATAGTGTGTAAATTTTTTTTTGAAGTGTGATAGTGAAACACTATTGTGGGTGTAAAGTAAGTTTGATGAAATAATTTCGGCTCCAAGTGAGGTACTAAATTTGTTGGAATTCTCGTCTTATGATGAAAGAGATAATAACGAGATTGATGTTGACAGATTGAGTGAGTGTCCTTCTAAGAAGGCTGGTGATGATCAAGAATTCAGGTTAAAACGGTGAATTATAAGCCCTTATAAAAGGTAAATTGTGATGGAATCAAGCACGAATGTGTAAATATAGTTGGAAACTGGAATTGTAATTGGTTACCTAAAAATTTGATAACCTGACTTACGGGTGGAGTAGATTGAGGAGTGTTATATATAATCGCATATACCACGTATGGTGGAAAGTGTATGGAAAATGCACAATGCTGACGTTGTTTTGGTTAGGTACTAATAATATATGGTCGAGTGCTTGTGGTAACTTCGAATGTTCCGAGAGACTGATATACCAACCAGTGGTGAATTGTATAAGTAGGGGCAATGATGGATTTAGTTTTATGTGACTTGATAATCAAGTTTCAAAGATTCCTATAGGATGAGACTTGCATGTGAGAGACATGACATTTTTAGTGGTCCATCAGTTAGTAGTGAAATGGGTTTGGAAAATGATTCGTCCCAAGGTGTTTGGTGAAAGTTAGTGAAGCTGTGAGTTTATAGTATTTTAAAGTGGACATCCATGATAAAAATGTCGATAATGAAGAAGTGAGGGTATAAATGAATGAAAAATGATGTTGAATCTATAATATTGTTACAGGATGATGAGTAAAAATGGTTACTTGGTGAAAACCTTAGGCATAAGACCTTTGATACGAAAGTCATTAATGAGTGTTGTGTTTAGACTGTGAGAGGTCTAAGTATGGAGTTGAGCTGGTTAAGTTGGTAAAGTTGAGATGGTTAAGCTAATAAAGAGTTTAACAATGAGTGTAAATTATAAATATGAGTTTGTAGATGGAAAAATTTCGTGAGTATTTGTGGTCGAAAGACCTTATAGGGCTAATCGAAAATATAAACTAGTATGGGTATTGCTAGTTTCGTATCACAAAGAGAAAGATATAGTTGTGAGTACCTAAAAAGAGGTGAAGACACGTGACAAGGAAAAATAAAGTAAATGAGTATAGAATTTAATGTGAATCGGAATTGTAGGATACGACAAAGTGCCTTTGAAACTAGAAAGCATGTGGTTGGGTGAAAGCCAAGAAAACAATGAAATGATAAGAGTAGTGACAGTAATGGAAAGAAATGGTTGTTGGGGTATTGTCAAAACAGTGAGGACCGCGAAAAAAGTTAAGTACTAAAGAACGTGAGTTGGAAATACTCCAGGAATAACTAGTGAATGTGCATGAAAGCGATTAGATGCTTTTGAGAACGACCATGGGTCAGAAAGATGGATAAAGATGAGAATGAGGTAAATTGATACCGACAAATCCGTAATATTGTTATATTATTACCTACAAATCAGCGAAAGGGTAACGGGAGACCAGAAAAAGTGTAAAGTATTGTGAATTAAAAGGTCACAGAACCATGAGAGACAAGTGATTGTGAAGGATCAAAGGATAATAAGTATCATAAAAAGGAGATCATGCTTGTGATAAAAGTAATGTGGTAAAGGAACACACTTGAGGATGCTACTTGGGAGCGGGATGATGAGATTCTCCGACTGTGTCCTCAGTTAGCGGATGAGTATGATTTAATTTTGCGGACAAAATTCTAAAAAGTTGGGGTGAGTATAACACCTCACAATTTTAAATCAATTAATTAAAATATTAAATGAGCAATCAAGTGATGAATTAGTGAAAATCCTAAAGATTAGGCCAAAATACAAAGAAAGGGCAAAACGGTAATTAGCCAACACGCAACCCTAGGAAGATAAAAATTGAGTAGAAGGTCTCAGATGGTAAAAATAACCCTGGAAATGGGTTCAGAACGAAAAATTGAGTGGATGGGCAAGTTTCAGAAAAATCAGTGAATAGTGTTTTTCGCGGGTAAAAATATCGCGTTACGATTGCACCGTAAAACGTGCCAGTTGAATTTTGAGCTCTAGGTTTCAAATATGAGTTAAAAATGGTCTAATGAGTTAGGAAATATGATTTCTTATAATATTCGATGAAATTAAGACAGTTTGGGGAAGCGTGCCAATGGCGCGCGTAATAGCTTAAAACAGTGTTTTCTCCGAACGAATGGAGGACTCTTAATTCACCTGATCAAGCCTAATTAAAGGGGAATAGTTAATGTTAAAAATTTGAGTTTCTAAATAGGTTGTGAATTTACGGACGTTTAGTGGAATCGGAGGAAAATTCGGATTAGTTTTAAATCGCGTGAGGTGGCGGTGGGACCCACCCCACTTAAGTGACTTAAGCCACATGTGCTTGGCACTATTCATGCATCACTTTCCTCCCTTCTTCTTCATGAAACCCGCAGCCCCCTCCCCCAAAAACCCCATTTGCATTCAAATTTTCTTTTCACCATAACTTGATCATTTCTTAACCAAATCAAGTGATTTTTGTGTTGAAATTTGTTGGAAACAACCTTCTAAACACATTGGTACCACTCTTGAGCCTTGAAACCGTGTATTTGGGGAGATATTGGCCATTTACAGCCACGAAATTTTGGAGAAAAAATGGTTGTCCATGGAGCTTTTTGATCTTCCATTGCTTGGAGGAGTCTTGGGTTAGCTTCTAGCCTTTGTTGTGAGTATGTTTCCATCCCATTTACATGGTTTAATTGTGATTGAATTTTTGGAAACCTAAAGCTTGATTTGATGATGTGTTGTGTTAGAGAGCTCAATTTGAAAATGTGTATTAGATGATAATGTGTTAGAATGATGTATTAAAGCTAGAAATGCGATGAAATTTATTGATGAAAAATGTGAATTTTTAACTTAGAAAATTTTGAGGTTGTCATGACTTTGAGTTTTGAAAATGTGTTAGGATTGGATTGATGAGTTGTTGTATGATTGTATGTTGATATAATAGGATTGTATGAGGTGTGGAATGATTAAAGTTGTATGGAAATTCCTTGGAATGCCATAGGTTAAAATTCGATTCTTTGAGGAAAGATTGTGGAATTGATGTTGAAAAATGATTTGGATGATGATTTGTGTAGTTATATGGTGCTTAGATGGG